>NW_006768813.1:189472-266745 GCF_000204055.1 Melampsora larici-populina 98AG31
TTAAAGAGGTTCCCAGATGGGAATATGGTTCATAGGAATCAGACAGCCTTTGTGACTACCTATAGTACAATGGCGGTCTGATCCCTACAACCCATATTCCCATCTGGGAACCTCTTTAATGCTGGCAGTGTTGGTGACAATGGTATCACCCTTCCAGCTTGAGGAGTTGCTCCTGGTAATAAGTCAACACAAAAATCATACGGATGATGAGGTGGTAAAACATTTGATTTATTCTTTTCAAACATATTCAAGTAAGCATGATAACAATACGGAACTAGTTCAGCAGCTGATTTTTCGGGAGTATTTCTTGCTTCATCTGCATTCAGTTTAGCCGAAATGTTCCATGAAGCGCTTGCTGCAGCAATTTGTGATTCTGCTGGGAGTTGTGTTCTTAATAACTTTGAATATAATGTTCTTGACGTCGCAAAGTGTCCTATTTTCCTGAGCGGTTTTCTGCAATTTCCCTGTAGGAGAGAGGAATGCTTGCTCATTGCTTCTTGGGAACAGTTTGGATTAACTTTCAAAGACTCACTCTGCGGGGGTATTAGCAAGTCAATTTTGATCTCTACCCCCTTGTCACTTTGCCTAGCGTGCCCATCAGGCTCCAATCCATGGTCCGTCAAAGTGTTTTCCGGCTTGGGCAACGCTGTGCTTACAACGGCAGTGACGTTGACTGGTTCTGAATTGGCGCTTTGGAATTCTAGGAGTTGTTTAAGCTTGCAAACTGTTTTGGGATCTTGTGAAGGTATCGAGAAATACTCACATTGCGGGGGTATTAGTGAGTCATTGCTGATCTCTACCCCCTTGTCACTTTGCCTAGCATGCCCATCAGGCTCCAATCCATGGTCCTTCAAGGCAGTTTCCGGCGTGGACAACGTTGTACATGCAACGGCAATTTCAAGAGGTTGATTTGTAAGTTTGCTTTCAGTCCAATTTATTTGAGCATGATTTAATTGATCCATGGCATTCCTAAGATGAGGTCATGCTTGTCTCTAAGATTTGTGATGATGAATGTGGTTTGATGGCTGTCTTTGTTAACACAGTAGTCACCCGTGTGTGTCACTTTAGACTTGTGTCCACTGAATCCAGTGACACTGTGAGAGTGCGGCAAGGGAGTTTTTTCAAGATTGTGAAGTCTTACAAAGTTTACACTTATTGCTTTGTGTGTGGCACCGCTATCAATGAGAGTTCTGGTGGTAACAGTTGTGTCAGTTTTTGGGTTGTAGAGAGGGATGATATCAATAGTGGGTGTATCTTTCATTTCAAGACTATCAATATCACCAACTTCTACTCCTAAAGGGTCAGTGATTGAGGAAGGAACAACAATCAAACTCGAGCTTCTCCATTTTTTGACACCTCAGCCCTTGATTCTTCTTTCTCTACACTTTTAACTTCCATTAATTTACTATCTAATTCAGCTATTCTTGCCTTCAATCTGTTAACCTCATTACTTCTATAACCTCCTCCACCCCTTCTCCTTTTTTCAGGACAATCAGCAATCAAATGACTGCGCCTTCCACACTTGTAGCAAGCACCGGTTGAACCTCTACGTTGATATTCGTCAGAGGATATGTTGAGACAATACGCAGAGCAATCCATAGCATCTGGTTTGGCAGCAGTAGTTGTGGTAGTGGTAGCAGAAGTGTGATTTGCAAGTGTTGTGTGTGGAAGTCTTTTATTGAGTTTATTGTCTAATTTGATGGCAAACTTTGCCATAGATTCTACATCACTGAATTCTTGACCTATCATGTAGAGAGATACCTCTGGCTTCAATCCTTGTTTGAAATGGGACAATAGAATAGTAGGTGTCCATTTGACAATGAGAGACAGTTCCGAGAACTTGATCCAGTAGTTGGCAACAGTCCAGGTTTGCTTTAGGGCTGTAATCTCTTGTTCTGCCTTTGCAATACGTTCGGAATCAAAGAAAGTAGCGCGGAAGGATTCAACAAATTTGAGCCAAGTGACTTGTTCGGTTGCCGCAGGATCAAGGATTTGATTGGTGAGTGCTTGACTCCACATGCTAGCTTTGCCCGTTAGATATGATAAGGCAAAAGCGACTTGAGATTCTTCATTTACAAATGATGTAGAGTTCATTTTCATGTATAACCCAATTTGGTTCATGAAGACTTTGGCCTTGGATCCTTTAGATCCATCGAACTTGTCAGGTACAGCAATTTTAGGTGGTCGCACTTGTTGGTTTACACCACTACTAGGGGCAGTAGTAGGAATTGGGTAAACATGAGTAGGATTGAAAGGTGGCTGTGAGTGAATTGCATTTGCCTGATTTTGTTCCATCCTCAATACCCGCTGCTCAAGCTCTCATCTTCCATTCTCAGCTTCCTGACAAAGGGTTTCAGCTTCCTGTTGACAAGTGGTTTCCTTGTTGAGTCGAGTATTAAGATCGTTGAGTTGCCTCATTATAGTTTCTAGATTAATGTCCAACATTGATCTATTTTCTTGCATTTCAATAGAATCTTGGAACTCGTCAGAATCAAGGCCCTTGGAAATCAGGCTTTGAGGGGTTGTGAAGTTAGGCGTGGTGATGGTAATGTGGGGTATGTGCTTTGGTAGATCCTTTTAACCTTAGGCCCCGTTTGGTATAGCTTACAGCTTTTATAAATACATTAGAAATTAATAGATTATGCAATGCATAATCTATTATTTTATGAAGCCAATTTTCAATTCTGAAATTACATTTTCATGTGTAGCAAAAAACAAATGATGGCGTTCGGTCAAGTCTGGCTCGCAGCGCTACCCAGCGCTACGAGCCAGTAAAGTGGTAGCGTGGCGCGAGAAAAAGCCTGCTAAGCTAGGTAGCTTTAGCGGTAGCTGGGAATTTTTTTTGGGCAAAAGTAGTAGCTAACAGCGTAGTTGATATTCGCAGCGCCTCTCAGCGCTACAAGCGAAAAAAAAAAATTATGAACATAATTCAAAAAAAAAGAAAAAGACAATAATTGATGTAAAGGAGGGTCATGAAAGGTAAGTCAATTTGGTAAACAATTGTAATGAAATGAATAAGTGTGATAAGTGAAAAAAAGAAAACAAGAGCTTGATCAGAAAACGAGAACGAGACACACTAAAACTCAAAAATGAGTTTTTCTGGGTTTCTTCATGATTGCTTTCTTGGCAAACTCAATTACCTTGCCAACCTCGGCGAAACTCCCAGTGAGAGGGATACCTTCACCCATCCACAATGTACTACAGACCAACATCTCGGTCATTTGAGGCTTTAATCCACCTCGCTCGTCAGTGCAGATCCGGCCGGCCACTGAGAACGATCGCTCCGGGGGTGATGAAGCTGCTGGGGTTGCGAGGTAGTCCCGAGCTAAGACAGATAGTACAGGGTACTTGCCAAAATGACACTGTAAAACATGGATGATCAGTAAGGTAAAGCTAAAATGACAATGATAGAAAGTCAAATACGAGTTGGACTTACCCTCCACCAATCCAAAGCATGTTGTGGATTGTTCACGTTTGGAGACTTCATCGGATCGATTCCTTGGAGGTATCGGTCAAGCTCGTTGAGGTTATTTTCGGTTGAAACTTCATTGTAAAAATCAAGGAAAGAAGGAGAAAAGATGCTGGGAGGGCAATCTTGGACTGAAGAGTTAGTGACTAGTTCAGATTCGTTTGATTCTTGAGTTTCAGCTGCTTGACGTTCACACTCAGAAGTAAATGCTACTTGTAGTAAGGCTTCGGCTTGGTTGTGTTCAGGAGAACCCTCTCCAAACGCACGAGAGAGATCGTAACGTACCCGGGGTGAAAAACAGCCGCGAGAACAAGGTATTGCAGGCAAGTGCTTCTTCAAGATAGAGCTTGATCTTCTCTAGCATGATGTCGACCATTGGGTACAAAGGATCGTTCAAGTGCATGTCCTTCAATTGATCTTCCATGGAAGACTTAAGCTGGACATATTTCACCAGCACCATGCAACCTGTAGGTATATTGCCTTCCATCTCACGAGTTAAGATCTTGTACGGCTATCAGGTAGATGGCAAGGAGTCAGTATATACTTCAAAGTATTGAAATGTTGGAACACTTATGGTGAGTATATCTAACATATCCCTCAATGCTTGCCAATCTGCAACTGAAAAGATAACTTCTTCAAAGTATCCATGCTTTTTACCGTCCTTTCTTGAACGGTGCCTCTTGGAATGGACGTCAGCTAAATCCTCTTTCATCACTCCATCAATCAACTATGAAATGCTTGGTTAGCACTTTTTGTCTTAAGAGGGAGTTTTTGATGGGTATCGATGAAAGACTTACATCTTGAGCTTGCCACATTTGTTCCCATCGCTCAGCACGGATACCCCATCGTATCCCATGGCCAGATAAGAGAGCCTTCAAGGACGGTAACTTATCTTTTTTCCGTTCTTCGTTCTCTCGTTCACGTCGTCGATTGAAGTGGCACGGTGGCCACTAGATCGAGTGAGCTTTTTGTTCACTGTGTCCATCTAGTAATAGAACACAACACAACCACTGAAATCAGCGAGAGAAAGTGAACCAAAACTGCAAAGGAAACACTACTCACGTCTTTACATAGCTGTTTCATATAAGTGTCACCCAGCAAGTATGCAGTCTTGCGTTTTCAATGGGAGGTAGGTTCGTCTTCTTGTTCCCGATCTTCTTCTTCAGATTCGGAGTCCGAATCTGAATCTGAATCTGAATCTGAATCCGATTCGGTGCTGGAGTTGTTGCTATGGTAATCTTCATCGGGTTGACTATCGTCATCATCTTTGTCAGAAGAGGCTTCGTCAGATCCAGTGATAACGTCTTCTCCCAACTCATTGTCCTCCTTAATTACCGCTAAAACTCCCACTGGCGGAAATCGACCCAAACCACTATGCCGAATGCGCATGGGCTTCAATCCAAGCGCATCGATCCCAGCTTTTAAGATCAAACCCATTTTATGGCAAAAGCATTGAATTGATTGCGACTTTGGGTTCCATTTGAAATCAAACCCGGTTGTCAGGCCCTCAGCCCGGAGCTGCCGTTGCATTTCGCGGCCAAGGGTGATGTTGTTGCTTCCTGAATCAGATACACCCGCTAGCATGTAAAATAAAAAAAAAGATTATCAGCACATGAAATAAGTTAAGAAGAAAGAATTGAAAGATGGAACTGTAAGAACCAATCAAGAGAAAATAAAACAAAGCAAAACAAAACAAAAGATAGACAATTTGTATTAAAAACTCATCTTTTGATACAAATCGTTCTTCTTCAAGACCGTCACCATGGGCTCGGACAGTAAGTGACCCTTATGATGCCATGCGACTAGTTTGAAACTTAGATGTCGCACTACATATGTCCAGTCCTTCTTGATGAACGACACAGATGCACCAATGAAACCGTGAATATTTCCTTTCACGGTCCAAACATCCTGGATTAAACAGAACTTGCTGTCTAACTCCTAAAAACAAAAAGAGATGTTCAGATCAATCTACATGTACCACTGAATAGAATTTAGAGATATTGAAAGACAAGAGATTTAGTTACCTTGAGCTCTTTCTCGATAACTAAATCTCTGAGTGAGATATACAATCTTTTGGCCTCCTCGGCCGACCACTTTCGACCAAAGACTCGGGCATCTGGACACAGCCAATACATGACTGACTTAAGAATTGGATCTTCAATCCTTTTGAACGGTAATGCCTGTGATACTTGCCACACGGCGAGGCATTGGTTCAAAGTTTTAACTGAGAACTTAGGTGCTGAAGTTAAAAAAGCCGCTAGAGAGTTTTGATGATCTTGCTGGAGACGTTGACGACGTAATTCGGTTTTGGTTGGAGGTAGCTTAGCGCCAGCCGTGATGGCCTGGTTACGTCGAGGACATCCAGCACCAGACTTCCCAGCCTGCTTGGATCCATCTCGATGGATCTTGAGGTTAGAACGACGAGAGCTAGCACTCACCCGAACGACCTTGCTGCACCAGAGGCACGGATAAGATAGTCCGGGCTGGTCACATGGCTACATGAGTACGTTTGAATGAATGATGTCAGTAATCAAGAGAGAAACAGAATGGAAAAACATAATGAAACAGCTTACATCATTATTGGAATGGGTGGGTGGTCCAAAGTAATCGAATGCATCATCAAACTCTTCGACCGGTTGGTTTCTTTTGCGTTTTCGGAGTCGTGAGTTTTCTTCATCTGAATCTTGGCAAAGATCCACAACAGGAGGACCTGGAGCTTTTCCTGTTGGTTCTTCAATATCGGCATCTGATACAGAAAGGGAGCGAGCTCGGTGGGTACCTCCAGCCTGAGATACATTGAAATAAATAAAGAAAGATAAGACGATTTGCAACATGAAGATCTGGAATAAGTAGTAGGACAGCTCACCCTAGTGGAAGGACGTGAAACCGTTGGTTCACGAGGTACTTTGTTCCCTGGTAAAGAGGCGGATCGCTCACGTCTTCGGTGAACGTGCGCGTCTCTCACATCCCGGACCCCATCGAAAAGACCACGGCGAGAGTCCGAGGATGGGACAATCATCCCTGGGGCCCGTCGTGCTGGAGTAACTATGCGAGATGAACGTCGAGGGACTGGAAGACCATTGTCGGTCTCGTATCCAGAAGAGACAAATGAATCAAGAGTCGGTTGCTTGGGTAAGTCAGGCATGATGAAATTTAACGATGATTGATAAGATTCAGAGTTAGGAAATTGAGTGGATGTGATTTGAAGCAAATCGAGTGTCTAATTTAATTTAATGATTGATCAATGGAAAATAGGGTAAGACAAAGGTAAGTCAACAACAACAGTATATGTAGTCAATGAGGAAGGGAAGTAGAAAGAGAGAGACTGACCTTTTTACCCCTAACCCAAAGTCGATACATCCATGAGTCGAAAAGATGGTCAGTATATGTCCACATATTCAGAACTGAGGCTGTTTCTTTGTTGGGATCCGGCACCACTTCCACACACTTGGAAAGATACTTTGATATTGGGTGGAAAGGAGAGGCTTGATGGAAGAATCGATAAATGAAATGGGTAAATCGAAGGTAGCGTAAGTATGTATGGTGGTGGCTGATAAGTAGAGAAAAGCGTGGCGCAAAGAAACCCGGTCCCAAAGATGTCAGCGCAGGGCGTAACGCCCAGATCCTGGAAGTCCCGGGTAGGGACGCGGCAACGCCGCGCCGCACGTTACTTTCTGCGCGGCGAGCCAGACTTGGTTCGGTCTTGTTTGGTATTTCACCAAACTTGACTACAGATCAATCAAAATTTATTGTCCTCTTGATTTTTGATCGGTCGATTCAACTTTGGACACAGAGATCAATTGAACTTGGCTATCCATTCAAATCATCACTTTGATGAGTTGATGGAGCTGATCAATAGGGAAATCACTTGGTCCAAGTCTGAACCCCTCAGTCTATATGTTCACCAAGAAACAAGTGATGTTGTTTTTATTTATCACCATTATAAGTGATTGAAATACCAAAGTCAAATTGATGATTATGAAGGTCAAGTTATTACAAAACAAGGGTTGAACTCGTAAGGATCACATATTTATACAAATCAGAATAGATTTGATAAACATGAACGTTTGAAGTTGCGCGCGTGATGAAGAAACGATTGTTTGTAGTCGGCGAAATTTTGATCCGAAGTGGTCTTGAATCTTGATGCGACAGAGCCCCGAGTTTTGAGGCTTCCTCCAGGTTTATAATGGATTATTGAAACTTGAAAGCTGGTCTAGAGCAGCTTTCAAAATGATGGAAAATAATGGATTATCGACTATAAAATGGCTTTTGAAAAGAGGGGCAAAGGAGGGCAAAAGCGATAACAAACGAGTTTTTTTGAAAAAGTGTAAAATAGATTATTTTCAAAAAATAATACATTTCTTCCAGTTTTTGTAAGCCATACCAAACGGGGCCTTAATTTTAAATACTGTGCTGATCTAATCTTGGCTGCATAAACTTTAATTTTCTTTTTGAGTGCGGGGTTGTTCTTCTATTCTGACTTTCTTAATTTTCTTCGTTTTACTTCAGTTGACTTGACTTCCTTCTTTCTTCCTTTCTGAGACTTCTGTTCTTCTTGGATTTCTAAGTGATAGATGTTGCAATATGTTAAGGCCTTGATGCTTGAGAGAGATGCAAGAGAGAGATGAAAGGTGACTTCTAGTAGGTAATAGATTGCAACGTGAAGAGCAGTAAAAAGTCTGCTTGGCAGAACTCCAAGTACGCAGAGATCTCAGTACAAGCATATAGTCTATGTATAAGAATACGGCTCATAACATGATGTTTTGAAAGCCGTGGTACGGAACGGAGGGGTGACAGAATAAGCCGTACACACAGGGAGAAAATAGGCATTGGGCGAGGTTTTTGATTTTTTTTTGATTTTTGGTTGCTGGAACCAATTCAAATGTAGTTCAGATTTCTCGGAATCCTGATAAGCCATGGCTGACACGATATCAAAGCCACCCAAAGCATAGCAAGCCAAATATTTCTTGTTTTGCTTTGCAAAAAGTTTTCTGAAATTTTATGTGGCGTAGAGTATCCTTGCTCGATCTGTGAAAGCCACAAGCCCTAATCACACCACAAAGGAAGCCTATCAAAGATTTCACAGATTTTCACATATGCCTTGCACCGGGTCCTCTGTTTCAAATCTACACTGGCATGGCAAACAGAAATGATGAAAGACAATCATCAAAAGTCACTACAAACCTGAGAAAAGTCGATTGAGAACAAAACGCCCGAGTTGAAGAGCGGGAAGTTCAAAGACAAGAATTAAGCGGTCATCAGACCAAGGCAAATTAAAATTAAAACCAAAAAGGTAACCCGGCGAAGCAACAGTCACAGCCTCAATGTCTGTGAAACTTGGTCCAACTCTCTTTGGCAATCTTTGACTTGCTTTGTGAGGCACACCACTGGTTGGCCAAAAAAATAAAAAATCCAGCAAAAATTTTGCCCAATGCCTAATGAAGATGAAAGTGACTTGATGGAAATCTGACTTTAGCTGTTATTGATCATTTCCTTTTCTTGCATCTTATTGGTTTCAGTTTTTGGCACTCTAAGAAAAATGTTGTTTTCAATCACTATGATCACAAGTCACTGAGAAGCAAACTATCAGTCGTTAATAAAATTGACTTGACAATAACACCTTGTTTTCCTTCTGATCTTAAAAGTTTCAACATTAAATCCTTTGTCTTTTTCATTTCAATTGGATAACTTTCAAGTAGCATCAGTAGCTCTTGTTTTTTATTTTGATTGTAAAAACTTTGTTTCTTTTTCATTTCAATGAGATAACTTAAGATACTTCTTGTTTTTCATTCTGATTGTAAAACCTTTGAGCAAGATAAAACAAAACACTGTTTGTCGTTATACTTATTTGATTCTCAAGAATATTCAAATAATAATTTTGGTTTTTTGTCTAAAGGATGTGGATTTTGGCTGGATAACGAAACTTTTCTTCTTCACATATGTAGGTAGTCAAGGTAAAATATCAAGACGTCCCTCGTCACAAACATCACGGATTCTTGATACTTGCACCAAATGCAACGAAAAGGACTCATCTTTGATAAGATCATTAAGCATCTTGAATTGAACGATGAACTCTTCACTTCATCATTGATGTCTTTCATCTTTGTGTGTATTTTCAAATGAAAGGTAGGGATATCTTGAATCAAGAGGTAATACATGATATACGGACATCCGAAACGGGCTTAGCATGCATGGTGGCCTGGCTTAGATTCCACCAGGAACAAGTTAAAGGGACCAGTCCGTAGGGTTTCTCACTGAAGTTTTTTAAGCCGGATTTGGCCAAGTTTGGGTCAGGATTTCAAAAAAAATCTTGGTGAAGTTGAAGCCTGTATTGAGGCCAAATCTCAAGTGTCCTCTGAGAACAGCTGAGAGCAGGGAGAGTTAAGCTTAACTAAGCCCCTCACAAGCGTGTTTGCCGCGCCCTTGAAGAGGGGCTTACATCAGACTCGCGACTACCTCTTGCGCCGGTTTTTCAACCGGCGCGGTTTCTACGAGCCACATTCCCAGCAGGCTTTGTAGAGCTTTGTCAGACAGCAGGCTTTGTCTAGCTTTGTCTCCCTTGGAACTTTTGTTGTTTTCTCAAACTTTATGAATTGACACACCGCGGGGCTACTTTCTTGGTTTCTTGGTCACGTCAGAATGACCCTTTTGAGAACGGCTCGGGTGTGTATGGGATCGGGCGAACGACGAATGAACTTCTATCATTATACTTATGACTCTCGCGTCCGCATCGTGCGGATACATGAGGACACATGCTTGTTCTGACACTGCCGTCACCCTTCTCGCCGCGTGGTGTACACATTCTCGAATCTCCAATCGAGGAAACTCAATCTTTCTGATTTTTCCCTACATATATAAACCCTCATCTAATAAGATTTGAGTTCTAATTGGTCAAAATATTGCAAATCTTTTCTCAAGCTTCTATCAGACTAATTTTGCAAAAAGTTCAAAATTAACAAAATATCAATTAGAAGATTTGAAGATACTTTACTCTCGATTCCAAAAAGCTTGTCCAATTCCGTGCAGGTTTTCCCGCAAACTCGAGCAAATTGGGCTCAAACTTTAGAGCTTTGTGCATTCGACACTACATAATACCTTTAGTCTTCCTTTGATTTACACGCAAAAATGCTCAGTTCAATCTCGAAATCTATCAACACTTCGACAATCAAAAAGTCGAGTTCTCAATTAACAGGCTCAATCACCCCCTTACTGATATCCAAAACTTTATCAAACTATTGGTTAAATGGTTTATTACCAAAATATCATTCAAGAGTCGCATTAATCTCCAAACATGAACCAACTACCTCGAATCCAGCAAGTTCAAATCAAACTATCAAATGGACTTTTTCGGAGTTTGATGATCAAATTCATCGACTCGCTAATGGTCTTTTGAAACTTGGTGTTCGGTTGGTCTTTCTTAGTCTTAATCTTGATTGATGAAATCGAAAATTAATCTCGGGTTTGATTGATTATAGAAAAGGCGATCGAGTTGGAATCTATTCACAAAATAATAGTGCTTATGCGACTTTACAATGGGCGACTGCAGAAATAGGAGCGATCTTAACAACTATCAATCCAGCGTATCAACCACTCGAATTGAAAAATGCACTCAATGTATGCGATCCAAATGAAAATTCTTGATATTTGATGTCTTTTTTTTGGTTTCTCATCACTAATCAGATTTTGTTCATTTCACAGAAAGTTCAATGCAAGGTTTTATTTTGTACCCCTTCAATTCGTCGTCAAGATACATTAGCAATTTTAAAATCAATTCAACTTGAAGATACCCAAACTTTACCACATTTAAAGTCAATAGTTTTGATCGATAATGAATATGGAAAGAAAGGTAGATCGATTGATTCTGTTATTTCTCAGCTTAGAGGTGGTTTGGATTATCGTGAAGTGCTTGTGAAGGAATCAAACCGAGTCAATCGGATCGATGAGACTCTTTTACCTGATGACGTCATCAATCTGCAATTCAGTGAGTTTCTTGGGATGGTTTTGAAGAGTTCTTTGACTAGTGAACTATATGCTAATAAAATCCGGTTTCACTTCCTCTTAGCTAGTGGTACAACTGGTCTACCTAAAGCAGGTCAGCTTTTGATTCATTTCCCTTCGAATCCGATTTTTGTCATGATACCGTTTATCAAACTTGTCCTGATGATCATGCTCTACTATTCTGAACAGCGGCTCTCACTCATCACAATATATTGAATAATGCTGTCCAGATGGGAGAAAGAATGAACCTTCAGCCTGAAGATCGGGTTTGTAATGTTCCTCCTCTCTTTCATTGTTTTGGTAGGTTTTTATTTCAATGAATCAGCATCTTGAAGTTTCTTGACCTTTTGTTGACCTTTTTTGTTTGGTTTACCTTTGTGAATTTCGGTCATTAGGTTTAGTGATCGGAAACCTTAGTTCTTGGATTCATGGTGCGAGGGTAGTATATCCAAGTGAAGGATTCGATGCTCATGCAACGCTTAGGGCTATCGCTTCTGAAAAATGTACAGCCGTGTGAGTCATTTTTCGAAAACCAGGTTCAATTTGGTTTGCTTTACCTTGAGAACCGTTCGAATCCTAACGTTCTTACCTTACTTTAATGATCAATAGACATGGAGTTCCTACGATGTTCATTGCTGAATTACAAGCCCTCAAAGAAATCGGTCCTTTAGATCTTTCTTCACTGCGGTTAGTTAATCATACTCCTTTGATTATCTTATGCCACTTTGATAGCATAAACTGATTGATGGATCTTTTGTTTAGGACGGGCGTCATAGCGGGTTCGCCAGTTCCAAAAGGGATGATAACCGAACTGGAACGCCACATGAATCTTACACAGATGACGATTGTTTATGGTAAGTCACATTTTATTCTGGTTCGGAAAGTCACGGTAGACTTTGACAAAACGATTCTTGTTCTTAACTCATTGGATATCCATCTTCATTCATAGGCATGACTGAAACATCACCTTGCTCATTTCAGACCTCTTATGATGATAAGTCACCTAAGCGTATGGTGAGTAGGCTAGTTTTCCTTATAAGAGTTCAAGATCATAATTTCCAAAGTCCAGGTTTTTGATTCTCAACCAACATGGGATCACCTGTATATATAGACAACAGTAGGTAAAATCCTTCCACACCTACGTGCCAAGATTCTTGATCAAGATGGAAACACACTTGATTGTGGAGAAGCAGGCGAATTGGTAGTTTCAGGTTACGCACTACAAAAAGGATATTGGGAAGATGAAGTAGCCACAAAGAAAGCTATGTATAAAGATGAAACCGATGGACAAACTTGGATGAGGACTGGAGATTTGGGTAAGATTGACGATGAAGGTATGTAATTTTGACCTTTGATTCTTGAGAGATGACGACCGAACGCGAAATTGTGAGGTTAGTTACTGATTGCTGGATTTTGAATCTTTTAGGGTACCTTTCCATTATTGGTAGGTCTAAAGACATGATTATCAGAGGTGGTGAAAATTTAAACCCGGTACAAATTGAGGATTGTATTGTATGTTGCTTTTCTGATTCATTCCAGTCTTTGATGGATCTCATGACTAATTCTTTGATAATATGTATAGAACAAAATTGAAGGTGTTGTGGATTCTGCAGTTGTGGGGGTACCCGATGACTTCTTTGGTGAAGTGAGTAGTTTATTGACTATTATCTGTGCAAACAGGATGTTGATTGAGCTTATTGTACTTTTCTGAAGACCGTTGGAGTGTTTGTGAAATGCAATGGTCCAGTGGAGCGATCACAGATATGTGAAGCAGTCACCACTCGACTTTCTCATCAAAACTCGCCAAAATGGGTTTGGTACATTTTTAGTTCCTAAAGAAGAATCAGAACTTGGTTAATGATAGAAACTGATCAAAATCATATCCATGATTTTTTATGTTACAGGTTCTTGGGAAAGAAAGAGGAAGTCGAAGATCAAGAATTTCCATTGACTGCAAGTGGAAAAATCATGAAGGTTGAATTAAGAAAGATGGCAACTGAACTTTGTAAGAAAAAGATTGGTAAAGTTTGAAAAATTGAAGATTCAAACATTGGATGAGTATAAATCAACCAAGGAGAATTGGAAGTATATAAGCACGGTAATGTTTGTAGGATTGTATTCAAAGTGTTTTGTTCATTGATTTGTGTGAGTAGTTTTTTGTTGTTTTGATGGGTTTTGTTCTCGTTTTCGAAAGCTTGAAAGTATATCGTGAAATTTGTTGTTGTGCATAATCAGTTTGGTTTGTCTTTGATATTTTTCATTTTGAAAGATTTGATTAGAGGATGAACCCAATTTTCTTCTTGTGATTGATATATGTTGATATAACTTTGACAAATACAAATTTCTGTTCATATATTGATTTATATTGGTATTTTGTAAAACATGATATGTTGATTTGGTCTTGATTGACAAAGGAGAGATTTACTACTTGATGTAGTTGAGCTTGGCTGGAAAGTATTAGAGCATGGCTCGAGAGAATCATATAATCACATGGTAAGACCCATGGTATTCACCGGAGTCATGTAAGAGGCAATTTTTATCAGCTGTTTGAAAATCTTGTAGATTGATCCCTTCCTTCTGAAATGTGTTTCCCCCTTTAAAAGATGTGCATGTATTCCTGAAGATGAAAAAACTTGCTGAGAGGCCATCATTCCGCACTACCACAGGATTTTTACTGAAAGAAGATTTCAAGCAGACAGGTGAGATCATAGAGAAATATCTGATTCATGTGTAAGGCATGGATGTCACTCAGGATAACCTAGTTCTTGCTCAATTCCTTCAATACTTTGCTGAAATAACCAAAAATGGAAGTCATGATGTGTATTCAGTCAGAGTTCCTTGAGAATTCCACCAGAGCTTTTCCATAAGCCACAGCACATAACACATTTTATCATACTTGTTAGCTCTAAGTCTGATGTATTCATGTACTTAAAGTGCCAGGTCAATTTAAATCAATACTTGCTCAAATCTTAGTGTCCATGTAGTGTGATGCTAGTTTCACTTATGGATATTTATGCTTGTCATTTTGTACAATAATGTAACCTATATGATAGTTTGATTCTCCACAATCATACAACCTTTCATGGTTAAGGAAAGACTATAGAATAGCACTTCAAACATGATTTGTGATACTGTGTGGAACTTTGATTTATTTTGTTTCAAATGTTGCTTCCAAAGGTGCAAAAATTCTGCAAGATAAATGCTAAAGAATTTTGAAAAGGGAGAATGTAACTTAACTCAGTCTGTTGAACTGCATATGTCCTGAGGAGCTTGCTCTGCAGGCTCTGGGAGATGTGTTGTGTTAGGGATAAAACAAATCACACAGAAACTCTCTCAATATTGATTCAAAAACACTAATTAGCAACCATTGTAATCACCAAATCAAGTGGTTTAGCAGGCAAGAATTTTTGTGATTACTTTCTTTTAGGCTATGTATCTTTATCCCATTGCAGGTAAGAGTAGGACTTAAAATCTTGAAACATGGTGCAAACTAAGTCTCTTTTGCTAATGAACAAGTGTTTGTCAAATATTTCAGGAAACATCACCCTATACATGTGTAAAAATTGCTTTACCCCTGACTTGCTTGTTTACTTTCCCTAGCCCCTGAAGTTACCTAAAAGTAGTGATCTTTGATCTTATTGGGTCTTGCAGCTTATTGAATTTTGAAGCCAGGGGAGAACTTAAGGTGGATTGATCCAGATGGGCTTGAGATCTGGGTAATAGAACCAACCCCAAACCCCTTCATCCTGAAATCCTCAGGTCTCAAACTCAGAGATATCATAACCACACTCAGATTGCACCTTGATGGCTACCAAACCTACATTGAAAACAAACTACACCTTCTTTCAGGCTGCTTCAGTGGTATACACATGGACTCATTTGGCATGGACATTGATACAGAACTGAAAGACAGTGCCAACGGTTCAAATGTCTACATAACTTCTATTGGTGAATTATATCATGTGGGTCAATATTGATGCAGTATTGCGCACACCCCCTTTGGCACACATTTCAAGCCAAGAAATTATGAATCAGTTATCTAGGCTATTTGCAACATTTTTCATCAATGTTATGCTCAAGATGGGAGAATGGAGTTTGACAATTGAATAAACAGTCTTCTAAATATAGATTAAGGTTTTTTTATCAACCGTGTTAGCTATGCGATCTGCATCATCTTCAAACACAATATCAACAATCTAATCTCAATTCCAAATACTATCTTGAAGACTAGTCATGAATTTTCTAATGTAAACATGCACTCTGTATCAGATAAGCAGATAGGAGGAAGGCTTGCACAATTAGCTTCTAATATCATACTTATCTATCTGTGTCAATCTTTCAGACACTTTTTAATTCAGTTTGTCTTCAGTAGTATTGATTGTCTTGCCACTACTTGGTTCTGAATTGCTTGATCTACAGTCACAAGATACATGATGAGGTTTGTATACTTATACATGTGGATCATCCCATTGTTTTCATCAAGATCAGAAGTTGATGGTCTACAAGAAATTATTTCAGAATATAAGGGGTCATATTCTCAAGTGATGTCAACCTCACTATTGCAACATTTCAAATCATACAAAGGTGAGAGAATATAACCAAAAAAAATTCTTGGTTGACTACCAGATGATTAAGCCTCAGATATTCATTCCAGTTGATCTAGGAGTTGAGATGATTAAAAAACCAAGATATCTTATGAAGCCTTCAGCAAAGAAGAATAGAGTTGGTTCTAATGGTGTGAGACTGAGAGGGAATTGGTCTCTAACATATCAAGAGTATATCATTTCATTTTGGATAACACGTAAGTAATTATCAATGTATAATTTCAAGAAGTTAATTGATAAAAGCTGATATTCTAGTCTAGATAAAAACATTTACACTCAAATCAAATTTGATCCAACTTTACAACTTGTCTTGGAATCTCAAATTGTTCAAACAAAGTTGATCGAAAAAGTTCACAGATTTCCACAAAGTTTTGCACCAGTTGAGAATGTCTTCATGAGTTGGGTTCAATTGACATTGATATCTCAATCAGAGGTGATCTTGAATTACATCAAGTCCATAGAAGATCCCTTGTGAGTTGACACATGATGATGGGATCAAATCACAAACATATGTCTGACTTGTATTGTGGAAAAAAATAGCACTTCACATACTTTCATGTCAACACAATTTCAGATACAACCTTATGGTTTGAAGATCGATCCACCTGAAATATCATGGGATGAAATCAAGATCATTCAGTTCTGGTCAACTTGTGAGTACTTCTGGGACGTAAATAACTCAAAATCACTTCAAGTATACTGATATGACTGTCCTGTACTCAAAGACATGTGTGTATTCCTGAAGATGCAAAAACTCGGAGAGACACCATCATTAGAAAGATCAATAGGAAAGTTAGTCAAGTTTAATTATAAGGAAACAAGCAATATCATGAGAAAATTTCTTATTCATATAGATGAATATTCTATCAATCAAAAAGTTCCAGTCCTTGCTCAATTTCTTCAATACTTTTCTGAACTGACTGAACACAAAGCTCAGTGTGAGTTTGCACTGGGAGTGTTGAGTGAATTCCACAAAGAATGTACCTTGAACCAAAACTTGTAAATTTCTTGTAATAATATCCAATAGTAAGATCTATGATTCATATACCTCATACTTGATTTTATGTGGCGTTTGTCATGAGGAATCAGTCTTGGTGCAGGAAAAATGGTCAGGTTGATTCACCCTTGATGTTACCCTGAGGCCTGAATAGCACAATGGTGCCCTAAATTGGGCCTTTTCTCAAAAACTGGATGCATGCTTGTGGGTGAAAACACTTTGCGCTGAGTCCCTCCACTGGAGTCCCCCCTACTCTTTTCAGTGAGATAGTGATAAGGGAAAATGGTGGAAAATGAAAAACACATAAAACTTGACCCTCTGTCTGAAAGTGAGGGTGGGAAAAAATCATTTTAAAAATGACTGATTTGATTAGCTTAACAAATTTCTCTCTGCACTGTGCGGCCATGTCCATGCGCTTTCCAAGGAGCTTATTACTAGTTGTTGAATTCTGGCATGAACACTCCAGAGGTTAATTATCCTTATGTATTTTTTGACACTTCTTGCTTCCCTCACTGATGTACCCCTCTTTACCCCACAGTCAGAGTCATTGAGAGACATTTTCTATGTGTGTTTTGACCTGTTTTAGTTGGGAGAACTGTGGCCATCATGCACTGCTTGAGGTGAATGTTCAAGCCTTATATCTCACTTGTAAAGTGGTGTACAGGGTGTATTTTCATCTCCCACAAATTTAGGATCCAAAAAGCCCATAATTCAGGTGATGTTGTAAACATCCTCTGACAAATCTTTTGTCCTTGCTACTTGGAGTGATTATAATATGGGGCTGCAGTGAGGATTTTTTGTGAAGAAGTGCAAAAATACAAAAAACTACATGACAAAACATAATCCTTGAAGTGTTCACACCAGAATTCAACAATTAGTCATAATCCCCTCTGCAAGGGCACAGACATGGCGGCACAGAGTGGGCTTTGTTCTGGTTTGATAACTATGAGCCAGCGGGGAAAAGTAGAACTGTATCAGGTGCATGAAATGTATAAATTGAATTGAGAGTACAGAGACAATGAATATTTTTGTCATTTTTCTGCTGAACAATTTTTTGAATTGGGACAAAGAAAGAAACTGCAACAACTAGGAATCACTGTGGAAATCATTCAACTTCCCCAGGTTGGAAGAGGAAAATGATTACTAGTAAAGTTTGTCATAGAAGGATCCATTACTGCACACCTGAGCCATAACACCCACACTACATATGTGCAGCAAGCTAAGTAAATAGTTGTCTATCATGTACCTACAGGTCTGCTCAGTTTTTTTCCCATCTGAATAAATGAAGCACATATCATACCACATGTAACTTTTTTGACTTTGAAAAATTTGTCCCAAAAATTTACTACATATAATTCTGTAGCTGCTCAGGCAATATTCTTGAAGCTATTTCTTAGTAACAGAAAGGGTGTTACATGCAGTTGAGTGTGAGCACCAACCAAGGTACAACTTGGTGCAGAGCTCCATGAGCTGGAAGGATATGTGTAGATGAGAATATATGCTTATAGCAAGGAAACTTGTGGACAGTTCTGAAGAGAACTGTGTTGGAAAAAAACTTTTTTCTCCCAATCGAGTTCCTGCACGACATCTCATCTTCCAAACAGCACATCTCAGCTCGTTCAAAGGTTTGAATTCTATATTTCATCAATATAAAAGATTTTCTACCCTCCCCCCTGGCAAAGTCACAAGCTCCAGGTTTGGTAACTGAGAAGTTTTTCTCATGGACCCAAACCTGGAGGCTCAGCAGCAGCCCCCCCTGTACCTTGGGATAGAGTGAATTCTTACACTATCCTAAGGGGTCAGGATGAGCCCCGACCCCCAAATGCGGGGACTGGGCTGCCCGGCCCACCAACTTTTTTTCAAAAGTCATAACAAGGACCGACCCCGGTATTCCCCAAGCTTTTTTTGGCTCACAGGTCAAGCCCGGTTCCCATACCCTGACCCCCAGGAAATTACGGGGACCCCCGAGTCCCCAGTTATTTCCGGCAGAAACCGCTGAGCACAACCTCTCCCAAGCATGTATCTATCCGCTTTTCACAGCTTGATTTTTCCTTGGGTTCCCCAAGGAGAGTCACTTTCTTTTGACTCTCAGAAAGACCCCCGGGCCCAACAATCCCTGCAGTTCTGCGACCCTTCGAAGGCCAGAACAACCCCCCGACCCGACGGGCTGTCCCGCGGGTATCCCTGATTTGGCGGGTCTTGGGGCTCATCCTGACTAAGGGGGATGGTTAGTGGATCCCAAATGATGTAATATACATCGAAACCACGACCCCAGTAGTAATAGAGTTGATGGGATTACACCAACTTTGAGTCAATGTATGAAGTCAATCTTTTGAATGCTTTTGTCAATCTGAAAAAAGTCACAGCATGTATTACATATGAAAACCTTATCCTGATGAGCATAAAGCTGAGCAGAACTGTATGTACAGTCCCCTCTAAGTGGTTTACGTAATCATTCAAGTTCTGCAGCGGCAGGGCCGGGGCCTGTCGCAAACCCAATGATTACAAATCCTAGGCGTGGGGACGTGTACATGAGAGCCACCTATTCACTCAGCCTGCTTCACATATGTAGTGTGGGTGTTATGGCTCAGGTATGGAGTGGTAGATCATTTTATGACAAATTGTACTCCCAATCATTTTTTTCTGCCCACTTGGGGATGTTGAACAGTGTTTGCAGTGAACAGAGGAAACCTCTGATAGTTCAGGCTTGACAAAGCTCATTGGGGGAGCTTGTTGTGGTGCCATTTTTGTTGCACATCTTCTTGGAGTATTCCAGCATTGAAGAGCTTCCCGGATGGGAATATGGGTCTTAAGGACCAGATTCCCCTTCTCTTACTGTTACACAGCTTCATGAATATTTCTCAAGTAGCAATTCTGATGTATGTAGTCAATGTTTCAAAATGCTTGTCTCAATCTGAACAAAGTTACAGGATGTATTACATGTGATTTGCTTATTCAGATGAGCAGATAACTGAGCAGAACTATATGTAGATAATAGCTAAGGATTTACTCAGATGTTGGCACATATGTAGCATACACTTTATGGCTCAATTTTGCAGTGCAAGATGATTTGATGACCCATTCTACTCTCAATGAGATTCACAGCCTAGGTCAGGGCACCTCTTTAATGCTGGCAGTGGTAGTGCACCTTCCTTCCCCTTGCTCAAGTGGTCCCTGACCTCTCACATATTCCACTAAGTTGATAATTCAATCAACTACTACGAATTCATTATATGTTGGACTCCAGAAAAAAAGGTAAAGTTTTTACTACCTTAAAGAAGATCAAACTCCAAAGTTTACTACTGAAGACCAAAAAATACAGTCTTTGCTGTGTTTAGATCCAGTCAAAAACTGAGATTTGAACTTTTTCATTTTTTCTCAATGTCCAACATATAAAAAATAGCTACATGACTTTTTGTCAAGTGTATAACTGCAGAATTGCATAAAATACTAACTAAACAAGTTACAATATGATAGGATTGTTTAGACCTTAGGAGAAGACATCTATTAATCAGGACAAAGAGTTTTTTGCCTCTATGTTATGATCTCATCTTGTGGAAGGTCTAACACATATATGTCACACATTAGAATGTATCTTGTATCTACGTCATGTTCTAGTGTCCTCTTTTCCCTCATACAACAATCTCATAATAGAACTCAGATGACCTATTGAAGTCCTCACTTCCGTTGATCAAGACCCAGACTCGTAGTCTTAACACTCTAGATTTTCAGTTGTTCTCTTTTTTTGGAGGCTATTGTCTTGTCGTGTTTTTGCAAAGGCTTTTGTGTCTCTGACTTTGTTTAGTAATCAACTTTATGCTTTGAGCACACCCAAAGGAAAGCGGTGACCCTCTATAAACACCTTTGTCACACCCATTCGGAATACAGTGTAATATAGTAGCACATAGACTCAAACTTCTTGTGGCCTCTACAGAGCTGAGCAAGCATTTGATCCCCCTGCCTAACCCCCCATCCTATTGTCAACCAAAGTCACGGGGGATACGACCATTTTGAGTTGGTGACTGAAGTTATCCAGGCCCATCCAGAACTGCTTGACTTGAACCGCAGATCTACGGTCACGTGTGTTCCAGATCCGAGGCAGCCTGCAGGGCAGTTGGCCATGAGCATGGCCCCGTCTTACCTCGTCCATTGATAGCCCCGATGACTCAATCTTTTGTGTTTCAAAGTGCTATGTAGCTTTTCGGATATCAACCACTGCGTACAATACATTCCAGATGACTCACTTGATAATTCATGAACAATGGGAGCCAAAGCCTAAAGGGCAATGGATCAAGGGAAAGTACTAAAACCTGCATGCAGTATTCAGAGGGACGAAGCTGTTACATAGTAGTTCCTTTGTTTCCCTTTTTGAGACAATCTAGTTGTGAAAGAGATTGTAGATCGGAATACTAGAAATCTTTACAGAAAAGAACCAAAGTTACATTACTGAGTGATCAGTTACGAGTCGAAGAGTTCATGTCAAGACTCTCTTTGAAGTCGATCCAGTCGAGCTAAATTTTCAAACTTCAACTACAACTACACACTTCTCATTTCTCAACAAGAACAACAACAACAAATCAAACAAAGGAAACAAGAAAATCAGATTCAAACTCAAAAAAGAAATATCATACAAATCATCAAACTAATAAAGAAATCGATCATCAACAATCAAACAAATCGACTTGAATATCTACTCATCAAAATCAAATCCAAATGGCAAATCTACCTAGTCCAGGTGATTTACAACAAACATGGGACTTTTTAAAAGAAGGTACAAATCATATCATGACTCGTTTAAGAGATGGAATGACTTTTGAAAAATATATGCAACTCTATACGTTAGTATTTTCTTTTCCTTAACTGAAGTCTTTGAGTGTTACGCCTACTGAACGTCCTTTCTTCTTGTTCGAAAAACAGTGTCGCGTATAATTATTGTACTTCTTCAAGAGTTCATAGCTCTGGTGCTGATGCTTTAGCATCATCCTCTTCAGGTGGTCGATGTGAGTTGATATTCTACTCTACTATCACTTCTTTGCTATATCACCTAATGTAAACTTTAATTTAGCCGGTGGAGCAAATCTTATGGGATCCGATCTATATCGATGCCTACAATTGTACTTTCTCGAACACGTCAAATTAGTCAAAGAAGTAAGTTTTCAATCCATTTCTTTTGATCTTTCAACCTGCCTGGCTGATCTGATCTTTTCATCAAACGCGTAGGGATCAGAAGAATTCTCTGGTGAAGCATTATTAAAATACTATACCGATGAATGGGATCGATTCACTACTGGTGCTACTTATGTCCATCGTTTGTTTACTTACCTTAATCGACATTGGGTGAAGAGAGAAAAGGATGAAGGAAGGAAAAATGTTCATCCAATTTACACAGTCAGTCTTTCCCCACACCTTTCATACACTAATCAAACGAGTCCTGAGCCTATGGTTTTGTTTTTTTTCGTATAGCTTGCACTCGTTAATTGGAAAGAACATTTCTTTTCAGATGTACAAAAACAGAACAAGTTGACTCAGGCTGTCTTAAGCTTGATCACCAAACAAAGGAATGGAGAAGCAATTGATACAAACTTAGTGAAACGAGCAGTTGATTCATTCGGTAAGATTCTCCGGTATCCTATCAATATTCTCATCCCACCAGATTTCTTTAATTCATCTTGGATTTTTTTTTTCGGAATTCTTTAGTTTCTCTTGGTCTAGATGAAAGTGATTCGAATCGACAAAACTTGGATGTTTATAAAGAATGTTTTGAAAACCCATTCGTAACCGCTACTAAAGACTTTTATCATGCCGAATCTACACAGTTCATCGCCAAGACTTCGATCACTGAGTATATGCAAAAGGCAGAGATGAGATTAAAAGAAGAAGAGGACCGGGTTGAGATGTATCTTCATCAAAGCTCACGTCGCGTCGTATGTCGTGTTTAATTCTTTTGGTTTATTTCTTGCGCTTATTCACTTCTCTCTGTTACAATCGTTATAGCTCGTTACTACTTGTGAGACCGTTCTGGTCAAAGATCAGGCTGTGAGCTTACAAGAAGAATTTCAGAAACTACTTGATCAAGAAAAAGAAGAAGGTACGCCGTCTCTTCTTTCATGCGCGTCTTCCTATCTCCTCACTAACTCATCTTGATGATTTGTTTATTTCATTAGACCTCGCTAGGATGTATGGATTATTAGCAAGGATCCACGAGGGACTTGAGCCCCTCCGCCTCCAATTTGAAGCAGTCATCAAAGCAAGTGGTCTAGCGGCTATCGAAAGAGTAGCAGGAGAGAAACCAGAAGCAGTAGAACCTAAAGCATATGTAGATGCGATCCTTAGTGTTCATTCTAAATATTTAGATTTAGTTAAGAAATCCTTTAGATCTGAATCAGGTTTTAGTGCTGCACTTGATAAAGCTTGTAGAGATTTCGTTAATCGGAATGTGATCACTGGAAAATCAAGTGGGAAATCACCTGAATTGTTGGCGAAATATACTGATCAACTTTTAAGGAAGACTAATAAGGTTGGGGAAGAGGCTGATCTTGATGCTGCACTCATTCAAACTGTTGGTCACTTTCCCTCTACTCTCTCTCTCTGACTCTCTCTCTTTGCTTAGTTTGACATAACCTCTGATCTGAACCTCTTGGCTTGAAATAACACTTAGATGACGGTGTTCAAGTACGTTGAAGATAAAGACGTTTTTCAAAAGTTTTATTCAAAGATGTTGGCGAAAAGATTGGTACATTCTCAATCAGCATCAGATGATGCTGAAGCTAATATGATCAGTCGGTTGAAAGAGGAATGTGGTGTTGAATATACCTCTAAGATGACCCGAATGTTTTCAGGTAAATGGTCATCACTATTCTCAACTCGATATCCTTTCTGCTCTTGTTAAACACATCAACAATAACCCGTATTTGACTTATTTCCCTTGATGCTTTACAGACATGTCATTGTGTAAAGATTTGAATGATCAGTTCAAGGAAAAGATGACACAGACGCACGATGCTAATGATCTATCACGTGAGTCACTAAGCAGATCTCCAAATGCACTGAAAGAGCTTTCTAATCCATTTAGCACGCGTGTTCTAGTCGATTTCCATGCTCTCACTCTCACCGCTTCATCATGGCCACTATCAGCTCCTGCAACGACTCTAACGATCCCCATTGAAATCTTACCGACCTATGAACGATTTATTAGATACTATCAAAACAAACATAGTGGAAGAAAGTTAACATGGCTATGGCATTTATCAAGATTAGAATTATCAACGACTTATACAAAGATGAAGTATACCTTTACAGTTTCGAGTTATCAAGCTGCAGTCTTATTACAATTTAATGTAGGAGGTGATTCATTGACGTTTGGTGAATTGGAAAAAGCTACTACTTTGGATCCTGTCACTTTGAAATCGAATTTACAGTTACTTGTGAAACAAAAGGTTTTAACAGAAGATGAAGATTCGTATGATTTAAATCTTGGTCAGATTACGTTTTCATTCTGTTGTTTTTTTCCTTCTTCTTCTTCTTTTCTTTTTCTTGGGATGAACTTTTTTTTACCGATTGATGATTGATGTGATTGCGTGTGTGTTTTTTTGGCGTAGATTTTAAGTCTAAGAAGATTAGAGTGAATTTGAATATGCCGATCAAGTCTGAACAAAAAGTGGAATCTGCAGATGTATTAAAAACAGTAGATGAAGATCGAAAGTTATTAATCCAAGCTGTTATCGTTAGGTAACTTGATCTCACTTTTCTTTTGTCTCTCTCTCTTTTATCACTCATTTACCGAAAAAAAAATATAACGAAATCAAAATCCAACCGAACTTTTTTGTTTTGTTTTGTTAGGATTATGAAAGCAAGAAAGACATTGAAACATCAAGCCTTAATTCAAGAATCGATTTCACAATTAACTTCAAGGTTTAAACCTGCAGTTGGAGATATTAAGAAAGCGATTGAAACATTAATTGAAAAGGAATATATTCAAAGACAAGATGGATCAAGAGATGTATTTGAATATTTGTAAGTTGTTTGTTCAAAAGAAAAAAAGAAAAAATTAAGGATTTGAGAAAAAAAAAATTAAAATGAACATTGGGGGTTTGGGGGGTTTGCTTTTTTCGTAGAGCTTGAAAAAAAAAAACGAAAGAAAAGAGACGAAAGAGAAAAGTCAGAAAGAAAGAAATGAAAAGAAACGAAGAAGAAAAGAAACGAAAAGAGAAGAAGAAAAGAAACGAAAGAGAAACCAAACCAAAAAGAAAAGATAAGCTGATGTGATGTGATGTGTTTGTTGAAAGAGTTGTGGTGGTGGTATTCAAAGTGGTTTATTTCTTTTTCATTTGATATGTTTGAAACAATAATAATGTAGAAAAAACAAAAAATCGATTGATCATTTTATTTTTTTTCATTTTTGGAAAATTTTAAGTAAAAAGTGGATTCTTTTTTTTTTTTGAAATAAATTTTATATATCTTTTTTTTGAATTTGTTTCATACGAGGATTTGATGAGTAGGGAGAAATGGTTTGGAGTGGTTTTATGAGGCGGTTTTAATAAGGGGTTTGATTACTGCTTTGGAGTTGTTGAATAGGTTTGAAGGGTACGTTAAGAGCAAGCTCAACTTGTCAACTTAACTGAGCTTGCAGAGTAAAGATAAGCCTTTGTGGTGGTAAAACGGGTTGATTGTTAGGATGATTTAACAAAGTTTTCAACCTCTTGAATATGATCAGCAGACAATAGAGATGAAGTTAGAAAGCTCAACCATCTTATATACCTGTGTCACTTTTCTTCAGAGTATGTATCACTCAAATATCTACACATCCACAAAGGCTCAATGTGATAATGAGATCCAACCGAGATTGAAATTATTATTTTTTGATCAAAGCTTTTACAAAATAAACACTTGAATCGAGATTATTTATAACGTCAACGTTTTCCTAATTTTTCAAAAAAAACGTTTTTTTCTAAATACACATGATACTTTTGATTTTGAAAGAAGGTTTTGGAAAAAAACACTCAAATACATCTCATTTTTCATTTTACATCCATGACCAAACTTTTTTGAGGGTGTAGTAAAGATTCTAATCATCTTCTTTCTTAATTTATTTAAACTTTTCAATCATCAAACCTTCCATTAATTAATTCTAATTTCTCATTCCAATATAAACCTTTCAAGAATTTATTATTACAATCCCCTTTCTTCCTCCTAAATCACACACACACTACATACTTTTCAGTATGCCACAAATGGTTTGTGTAATGCGATCCAAGCTTCTAAACTTCTCCAAAAATCAGCTGCTGCTGATTTATCTATATGACGTTTGGATTGATCAATCTAAAGAAGAAGAAAAACAAAAAAACATCAAATCTTAATATTCCAAAAACAAATGGAAATTTTTAATTCAGATAGAGAAGTGAGATGTGTATTTTTTTTGTGAGACTTACTCTTAATTCGGTGACGTTCCAGGCTCTTACTTTTGGATTAGGTGGATCATGTGTCCATTGCATAAAGAATCCTTTAACTATAAACAAACCAAAGAAAAAACATTCAACTCGATCAATTTCAATCAAAGAAAAAATAAACAGAAATCTAGATGAAGATCAGCAGAAATCTAGAATTTGATTTTTGAACTGACCATGATGAAAAAGTTCTTTTGGATCACTCCATCTATAAGGTCTAAATTGCCATTCTTGACCAGTAGTCATCACACAAACCACCCTATCCCAAGCATCTTCCCCAAACTTACTTAGAGCATCTACACCATCCACCACAAAGTACCGTGCAGCTCGATCGCTCGATGAATTAGATTGATGGCCTCCCAAACTAGAAGGTAAGACGACGTGTGATGAGGTGTAACCTCTACGATGTCTTACTTCGACTACGTCTTCTGATGCGGTAGTTTGAGTGCCTGAAGTTCTTAGAACGTTTGGTGGTTCGAATCTGTTCTTTAGCAAAAAAGGAGCATCCATTGTGTGATGAGGATTTTAAAGACTGGGAAGATAAAAAGGGTTCAGAAAGATGGTCTTACACTGCATCTTCCAAGAACCGTTTCACATTCTGCATGGTGATCAAAGCAGAAGAAGAAGGAGAAATAATAATGATCGGATTCATCGGTCTTCTCTTAGCACTACCTGTACCATTCGAACCAGGCGGACCGATCTGTTTGACCATTCCCACTCCTCCTGATCCACCAGCTTGTCTGATCCTTAAATCTTCTTTACTAGACTTGATCCTATCTAAAACTAAAGTTCTAGCGTTTTCGAAATTGATCAGTTTATGACTGTTGCCTCTTAAAACACTCTTTCGATCTGACACTTGACGAATCTCGTGTAATTTCATGATCCGTTTCACTAATTCTTGATCAGGTTTGTCTACTATATATCTCACTCTTTTATTAGGTGATGGTCCTACTCCTCCTCCTGCTCCTACGACTCCTCCTGCTATTCCATTTTGAGTTTCGACACTCAAGTCTTGATGATGAGTTGATAAACTTTCTTGCGCGTTGGTCTGATGGTTCGAAACTTTAGATTGATGATGATCAGTTGTGTTAGGATGTCCAATCGAATTAATCTGATGATTTAAATCTTGATAAAGTGAATGAGACAAATCTATTTGAAGAATCCGATTAGGTTCAATCGAGTTTTTACTCTCTAAATAATCATTCAAAAGTTTCCGTTCAGTTGCAGTTACAAAACTACATTTTTGTAAATTAGCTTCTTGAATGTAAGATCCTACACCTGATTCTCGATTCAAATAACATAACAAGATCGATTGAAGATCATAAAAGTGTTCAGGTGAAGTAAGTGGGGTTGAATCGATTGGTGAATCTGGTTTTCGATACCTTGTGACTAATGTTTTTGGAATTAAGATTCGTTGACCTGATGAACTTGGTAATGATAACATACTACAATCTGATAAAGTAAATACTTTTTGGTTTTCTGATGAGATTAAATGTATATCATTTCTACTTGTGATGGCTCTTCTTAATAAGATCAGTGGATCTAGTTTGTTGGATGATGATGAACTTGACATTTTGATTTCTTGTTGGATGGATTCGATTTGATTTGATTTGATGCTGAGCAGTGAGTTGGTAGTTGGTAGTTGGTAGTTGGAATATGGTAAAGAACTCAATCTCATTTCGATCAATCTTTACAAACCCGATCCACTCTCTTTCGAGTATCAGTCGGGTCGAGTAATCCAAACCCTTCAACTCAACTCATCAGAACTTCTCCATCTTATTATTCCTCACTATACTTATGGCCATTCCCATATAATTTACAAACCAAAGACATTGATGAACTTATCTTACATACTCACTCATCTCTGATCACTCTTACTCAGACCCAAAACCAGTCTATTATGTAATCCAATCAGAAAGCATTTTGTATTCAATAATGATCAAAGACCAAACTTCCTTGCAAAAACAACACCCGAATGTTCGTATCATAACCTCATTTTTTTTCAAGAAACACTTCTTGGAAAACTTGGAATAGAGTCATGAGAGTGACTAGATTTTGTATGTAGTGTTGATCTGAAAAGCCATTTATAAGAAATCATTAAATTCTTGATCATTTCTTTCTTTTGGTTTACGTAATTATAACTTATTAAAGAGGTGACTTGTTTTACATAAGAAGTGATGTAAGTGAATCGAAAATGGTTTCTGAGTGTAGAAGAAATTCTTTTGGTTTGATCAGGAAATTGAAGGTACTCTTTTTGAGCTGGTTTTCTTAAGAAATGAGTTGAAGGATGTGGTAGGACATATAAACTGGTTCATATTTGTTCAAGGTATTCAAAAAAGTACAATTAGATCAATAGAACAAGAATCCAAACTCCAAACTCCAAACTCCAAAACCTTCAAAACCCTCGAAAACTAAACCAAAAAGAAACAACCCAAACCCCACGGAACGTTTTTCATCACCAAATCCTCCATTCAACTACCCAGACCAAAACTTGATATTTTGATCTTCGAGTTCTTTTTCTTTTAAATCATCATCATTTATATCTTTTAATGAAACCGAATTCAATTCGTCTAGCCTAAGGTTTAATCTTTTCCAATAATTTTGGATTTGTAAATCTTTAGGTCTGTTTCTTTTGGCTTGTTCGATTTCGTTTAACATTGAACGGGTATAAACTGTCTGTTTTTTTTTACAAAAAAAAACATTGGGTTGGATTAGGTTGGATTGAATTTGGATTTGGATTAGAAAGTTTGAGGGTTGAAATGGTTCAAGAAGAAGATAATGAAAAATTATTACTCTTTCTCTTTTTCGATCACGAACAAAGGTTTGACGGATTTCATTTAATCGGTCATAATAAAACGAACCTAATCCGCATCCAAAGATCAGGATTCAGTACGAACCCACTCAAGAGATCGAATCCGAAGAAAACAGATCCACTTACGATCAAGAGGATGATGAGGTAAGCCCGCTTGAGACCGATCGGCTTGATCGAGTTCAATGATTCTCAATAACTCACGTTCTTCATCCATTCTTCTTTGATTAGATTTCCTTCTAGACGAAATCATCATTGAGATATGTTCAGGTTGATTTGCATATCTAGGTAACGGTTTATTAAACAAACTAGGACGTAAGAATCTTCCGGTCATGATTGGTTTTTTAGGTCTCTTTAGGATAGTTTGATAATATGATTTGTAAATCTTAGACCACGAGCTTCGGGTTTGGTGTTCGATGATTTGGGTTCGTTTGGTTTGGATAAAGTGGGATGGGTTTGATAAAGTTAATTGGTTTAGGTATGAATATGCTAATCTTAATGAGTTTTGGATTTCTGGAATCGAGCTTAATGATCGGTTTTGTTTGAATCGATCTCTGATCTCATTAACCAAAACGTCTTTATACCTTGATGAAGTTTGATAATGCTGATCTGCTGACTTAGTATGTTTAATCAAAGATTTGTATAATGACCATTTAGTAGGAATAGTATGTGATTTGATTTTGGACCAATTTATGGTTGAGGGATTGATGATAGATTGGTTTGATTTGGGTTGATACTTTGGTCGGTTCTTTAGGATGGTTTTGATTTGGGTGAGGATAGGAAGTGTGGTAGGGATGATCGGATTGGAATGAGAATGTGATTGTGAATTTATCTTTTTGGGTGAAAAGTTGGGAAGTTTGACATGTTTCATTGGCATCGGGTTTTAGTTTATTTCGTTTTTCATTTCTTCGTATTCTTGGACTTCAACTGATCCATTCTGCTTATGCTTGACTCGTGAGCTTTGGGATGGGTTCAAAAGTCGTGTTCGTCTTGAGAAGTCATGAATTCTGCTTAATCCTCAATGACAATACACTCTGACACCGCGGGAATGAATAGGAATGAATTATGTTCGAAACCCGATTGAGGGAAATTGTGGTGTCCGAGTCCGCAACTTCCTTCAATTGTGGATTTCACAATAGGTTCACATGTTACCATCGAGCTATACCATACTCAATATACCACATGTAGAGCAACAGCTCACTGGCTTGAATTGCTTTGATGCAGCCATTCTGCCCAATTTGCCAGTGTGTTTGGAGCCTGGAACCAAGGATATGAATAGGATCAAAGATAGCAAACACTTTACCATTGGGTTTACAAGGGGCCCCACGGTTGAGTTGGCCCTGGGGTCAGCTTTGTACAGCTATGGTACTGAGGCCCCTTGATGGCCATTGAGGGGGTACTGAAGCTTTATTAAGACAAATCTTCATGGTGCCACAGGGGTATTGGAGGGAAAAAACATTCTTAATTACAATATATTGCCCAACATGAAAACATATTGAGTTACAATTAGGATTTTAGTGGATGGAAAAAACATTTTAAGTTACGATTCAGGTGTTGGTGGACAGAAAAAATATTCTAAGTACATCTGGAATATTAGGGGGGCTCAAGTCAAAATATTTGCGGCCTTTTTTTAAAAAATTGGGGAAAGTTTTTTACAGTACCGTGCTGTAAAAACTTTTCCCAATTCATAAAAACGGACCGTAAAAATTTCTTTTGGATCTCCTTCTGAGCAGCAAATTTACGCAAATTTGCGTAAATTTACTGCTCATAAAAATTTGGGAAAAGTTTTTTACGATAAAAGTAGTAAATTTTTTTGACTTGAGCCCCCCTAATACTATTGGTGGATGGAAAAAAATGTCTTGAGGTGTGATTTAAGGTATTGGTGAATGTAAAAAACGTTCATTTTGAGTTACAATTATCATCTGAAGTTCTTTTATGATTTATTTGAAATTTCTTTGAAAGTCCTTTAAACTTTCTCTGAAGTTTATTTAAACTTTTTTGAAATTTCCTTGAAAACTTTCTCTGGCCTGCCAGTGACTGGTAAGTACATCAACTCCCTCTAAAGGCATAAATTTTATGCATATGTATACGTGCCAAGCCAGTTCCAGGCCAGGAACTGGTGGGCTGGTACAGTTCACCTTCCAGGCCAGTGAGTGAACTCATAAGTTTGAGAATTGATTAAGCGCAAGGATAGCTTGAAACTCATCTTGAGAGAGATGTGTAGGAGAGTTGTAAGAGACGTGCCAGGATAGAGTCAAGGGTGTTGCTGCTTAGTGTATAGATTGCAACGTGAAGAACTAGTACAATAGTGAACGTGGATATTGAAGAACTATCCAGTAACTCAGTATAAGCATAGTCTTATAGGCTCATAACATCACTCCCCCTTTTATGACTCAACCCCCTCTTGCAGGTTAGCATCTTTCCCCGGGTTGGCATTAAAAAACCCAGTGGGAAAAAGCCATAACCCTCACTTGTACCCCTTTGCCTTTCTATAACTTTCATCTGCATTTGGATATTTTGAATTGAATTGTTTTACTAACTCACTCGCATTCTTCAAATTTTCTTCCGGTTCCCACGTGTCAAAGCTTGAATCATATCCTTTCCAACTGATTAAATACTCCATTTTCCCTTTTCCTCTTCTTCTTTTGTCTAATACCTCCTGGACCTCATATTCTTCTTCTTCTTCTATCACAATTGGCGGTGGTTGTGTTGCTTCTTGACCTTTGATCGTGCCTTTCCTAAATTCTCTTAATAAATTTACGTGAAAAACATTGTGAACTTTTTTCATTGACATTGGTAATTCTAACTTGTAAGCATTAGTTGATATTTTACTACTTATCCTGAATGGTCCTAACCATCGGTGAGAGAATTTCGTGGTTGGTCTCGTAGTTGATATATGTTTGCTACTTAACCAAACCTTCATTCCGATTTTCCATTTTGGTGTTTCCAGTACTTTCTTGTCAAATTGATTCTTCATATTTTCTTGCGTAATCAATAATGAATCTTTCAATTCTTGTTGCACTTCACGTAATCGCTTGAACCTGTCTTCAACCAGTGGGATTTGTTGTCCACTCGACGCTACTCCTGCAAATCCTACATCATAGCCGTAGTTAGCCCTAAACGGAGACATACCTATCGCAACATGCTCGTTGTTGTTGTACGCAAATTCTGCAGTTGGTAAGAGCATTGACCAATCATCTTGCTTGTAGCTTGTAAAGTGCCTGATGTACTGTTCCACTGCCTTGTTTGTAATTTCGGACTGACCGTCAGTTTGGGGGTGATAAGCCGTCGACGCTTGAGTATGAATCCCTAGCTTCCTGTTGATATCTCTTGTTATCCTAGAGATGAAGACGCTGCCTCTATCAGATGTGATAGTTTCAGGCGTCCCATGGAGCTTCCAAACATTCGAAATCATTAAATCAGCTAATTGGTCAGAATTCATAGTTTTGTTACAGGCCATGAAATGGGCCATCTTAGTTAGGCGATCAACAACAGTTAGGATACTATCGTGTCCATTGGATTGTGGTAGGTCAGTGATTAGATCATAGCAGATATCCGTCCACGGTCCTTTCGGGATTGGTAGCGGTTGTAAACTTCCGAAGGGTTTTGTTGTTCTTGCTTTGATCCTTTGACATGAATGACATCCGTCAACGTATTGATATACGTAGCTCTTTAGTGATGGCCAGTGAAACGCTCTTTTGACTAAAGCAAGAGTGCGCATCCTACCCGGGTGTCCTGCTAATCTGCTATCATGTCGAGATCGAAGGATCATCAGTTTCAGTTCTGCATCATTGGGGACTTCAATAATATTTTTAAAATATAACACTCCGTTGATACACTTGTAGTCTTTCAATAACTTTGAATTCGGCATTTCTTCACATAGCTTCATAGTTTCTGTGATTCGTGAGTCATTGCGTGATCTGATTTTAACTTCTTCAATTAATTTTAAATCATTCCATACTTCTTCATTATCGTTTTCATCTTCCAATTCAATTTTGTCTATTGCCGGCTCTTCTACTTGCCTCTCATCATCAAACCACTTCTCAATCACTTCTAATTCATCAATGAAAGCATCCTCCGGTAGGTTTTCAGGTTTGATTAACTGTCCAAACGAGAGCTTGTCCTCTTTCGAAGGAGCTAAATCTGGCCTTCGCGACAGAGCATCCGGCTTCGTTGATTGCTTACCCGGCCTGAAGCATATCTCAAAATCAAAACTTCCTAAAATTTCCGCCCATCTAGCTTGTCTACGGCAATTCTTTTGTTGTCATCAGTGATTGAAGGTTCTTGTGGTCGGTATATACGATTACACTCAGTCTGTTGGGGTTGCCTTCAAGGTAATGTCTCCATTCCTTGAAAGACGCCACAACTGCTAGAAGCTCCTTATCGAAAATTTCGTAATTTCTTTCTGCTTTGATGAGTGATCGTGACAAGTAAGCTACCGGGTGGAGTTCGCCATCGTCCTCAGAGACTTGTGATAGTACTGCCCCTAGGGCAAAGTCTGAACAGTCACATTCTAAAACAAATGGACGGTACGGGTTCGCTATCTTCAGTACTGGTGCTGAGGTGAAAGATGTCTTCAGTGTTTCGAATGCGCGTTGACATTGGTCCGTCCATTCGAAGGGAGTGTCCTTTTGTGATAGGGCGTGTAATGGGCGTGCTATCTTCGAAAACTGTGAAATGAATCTCCGGTAGAAGTTTGAAAAGCCTACAAATGTTTGGACTTCAGATAGGTTACGTGGGATTGGCCAGTCTTGAACTGCTTGAACTTTAGTCTTGTCCATTTTGATTTGATTCTTCGAAATAATCAGTCCAAGGTACGCTATCTCAGATTGTGAGAATTTGCACTTCTCAGGCTTTAACCAAACGTTTTGCTTCTTCAGGATTTCTAATACTTCCTTCACAACTTCTTGATGGTTCACTCCTGGTTGAGTATAAATGAGTATATCATCTTGATATGCCGCTACATCTCTTCCTATGCGAGACTTTAATATATCCTGAATGAAGTACTGAAAAAATCCGGGTGCTCCAGTTGGGCCGAAGGGCATAGTTAAAGGTTCGAATTGTCCTGCCTTACATATGAATGCTAGTTTTGCTTCATCACCTTCACGAACCCTGAGATTGTTGTATCCATTTCTCATATCAAGACTGGTGAATTGATCAGCGTTCAATAAGCTGTCAATTAATTCCATTGTCAATGGAAGAGGATACTTATTCTTAACCGTAAGCGCGTTCAATCTTCTATAGTCAAAGCATGGGCGTAGATTTCCATCTTTCTTTCCCGTGAAAAGAACCGGGGCCGCCCACGGAGAGGTTGTTCGTCTGATGGTTCCATTAGCCAGTCCTTTGTTTAACATTTCATTGAGAGCTTCGTTTTCTTTGGGTGATAGGGGAATTACTCTACCAGCCTGAGGAGTGGCTCCTGGAACTAGGTCAACTCTGAGATTGTATGGTCGATGGGGGGGTAGGACATTTGAATTTCCTTTTTCAAACATAGCAAGGTATTCATGGTACGCTTTCGGGACTAATTCTGCTGCCGTCTTTTCTGGGGTGTTCTTGTTACTTTCTGCGGCTAGTTTTGCTGAGAGATTCCAAGATGTTTTTGCAGTTGCTAAGGCGTACAATAGTGACTTTTGGATGTAAGATCTTCTCGGGTTCATGATTCCTGACTGTTGGCTACGGTGAAGGTTCTGCCGGATTGGTATCTGTGGTTTTGGGAAATATTGCAAAGATGCTTTCTTCTTCATCTGTTCACAAAACTTGATAGAACTAAGGCCTTCGAACTCACATTGCGGGGGCTTAAGCATATCAACGATACACGCCCCCTCATTACAGCTCTTAGCTTGCCTTATAGGCTCCATCTTCGGACCTTCTAAGGCTTTTGGCAGGCTTGATGATACTGTCTCGGCAGTAGCACTTTCTTGTTTCGGGTCAATCTCGTGTTCCTGATGGTTTAATTGAACAATTGGAGAGGAAACCAGCTTGCTACTGTCATGGTTAAGATCTAGACAGGGGTGATTATCGAACTCACATTGCGGGGGCTTTTGTGTATCTATGATACTCACCCCCTCGTCAAGTTGCCTAGCGTGCCTCTTGGGCTCCATTCCTTGGACCGTCGAGGTGTTTTTCAGCCTTGACGACACTGTTTCAACAGTGGCAATCTTCATGGGGTCCGTCTTGAGTGTACTTCGTTCCCAATCAATCAATCAAAAGTTTTCCTTGATCCACGGGATTCCTAAGACTACATCGTACTTGTCTCGAAGTTTTGTGACAATGAATGTTGTTTCTTGATTCTGATTATTGACAATGTAATCTCCAGTGTGTGTGACTGATGCTTCATGACCGCTGAATCCAGTCACACTTCTGGGTTCAGGCAATGGATAACTGCTAAGTCCGTTGTTGCTCACAAAGTCCGAACTTACAGCTTCATGCGTAGCCCCGCTGTCAATGAGGGCTCGCGCGTTAATGGTTGTGTCTTTGGAAGGGTCGTAGAGTTGGATCATGGTAATAATTCGATTATCATGCATTTCAAGACTACTGAGATCGCCCTTTTCAACTCCTATCTCCAACTTGCTCGGGTGAGGCACAACCATCACTCCCGAGCATCTCCATTTTTTGACTTGTCTGCTCTACTAACTTCACTACTGACATTTGAGTTTTCTATCTTGCTATCTTATTCAGCTAATCTAGCATTAATACGTTTCTCAGCATCATTAAATTTTGAAAAATAACCTCCTCTTCTTCTTTTAGATGTCGGGCATTGCGCTATCATGTGATCTTTCCTTCCACAGCTATAACACGCTCTATCTGCACCTCGTCTTTTATACTCCTCAGCTGATATGTCCAATCGATACGCCGAACAGTCCATGGCATCGGGATCATGCACAGGAGTGGCTTGGGTCATTGCCGAACTCTGACTAGTCTCTGTCGATCGCTTGTGAATTTTGTTGTCAAGTTTTATTGCAAACTTGGCCATCTCGTCGACTTCAGTGAAAGTTTCTCTTATCATATAAATCGAGACTTCGGTTTTCAATCCTTGTTTGAATTGAGAGACTAGGATTTGTTGAGGCCATTTGACAACTAACGAGAGCTCAGAGAACTTGATCCAGTAATCGGAAACAGTTCTGGTTTGCTTGAGAGCTCTCAACTCCTTCTCAGCCTTCGCAATACGCTCGGTGTCGAAGAAGGTTGCTTTAAAGGAATCGACGAATTTGTCCCAAGTGACCAGGTGAGCGGTTTCACTGTTAAGGACTTGGTCTATGATGCTTTGACCCCAAATACTGGCTTTGCCGGTGGTGTACGAGAGAGCAAACACAACTCTGGATTGTTCATCCGCGAACTGATTGCCGTTTAGCCTCATATACAGGCCTAGTTGGTTCAAAAAGATCTCGGCCTTCTGGCCTTTCGAACCATCAAATTTATCAGGTGTTGCCACCTTCAGTGGTCTTACTGATTGCGTTACGACAGGGATCTGAGTCGGAGCTTGGGCTTGTGATGGAAGAACATCAATGCCACTCATCGGCACTTGTTGAGTTTGGGCCGACAGCTTGTCCTGCTCCAGCTGCTGTATTCGAAGTTCAGCTTGCTGGCGGAGAGTTGTTTCTTGTTGTCAAAGTCTCGTCTCTTCGGAAAGTCTCGTATTCAAATCTGCAAGTTGTTTCAATATTTCATCCATATCTAATTCAGTTTGTGCTTCTGAGATCTTGTGTCGATTAGACTTCGATTCAGTTGAATCCGAATTAGTTGGGCTTGTGGGTACTGAGAATTCCGGCGTGTTGACTAGATTGCGGAGTTACGAGGGTGAGATCTAAGTAATACCACTACAGTTTATTCTTCTACTTCTAATTTTAACTTTCACTTCTTAAATCTTAATTTCCGTACTATTTTGATCTTCTTCCTTGTTCGAACTTTTATGATTTCTAACTTTAAATTTATTTTAACTTTGAGATTTTCCAACCTTGCTTATAGATTTGATCCTAATCAATTTTACCGGTTTCTTTTGTTCGATTTCTTCGTTTTTGAACTTCTTTTCTTCTTGCTTCTTTTTGACCGTATCCTATAGGTGATTAGACGTTGCAATATGTAAAAGACGTGCCAGGATAGAGTCAAGGGTGTTGCTGCTTAGTGTATAGATTGCAACGTGAAGAACTAGTACAATAGTGAACGTGGATATTGAAGAACTATCCAGTAACTCAGTATAAGCATAGTCTTGTAGGCTCATAACAAGAGTTTTCAGCTAAAGTTTTAAGTTTATTGACAAGAAGTTGCTCAGAGACTAGATTTCCTGCAAAGTCAAGCCAGTCAAGGTCATCCAGTGAGAGCATTTCACCAGGTGCTTGGTGAGCAGAAAGCTCTTTAGACCTCTCCGAGTTTTTCTCTTTTAGGTGCTGCACCACACTCAAGATGGTGGAGTAAAGACTCTTTGCTAGGCATAACTGGTGTTATCTTCAAAGAGGGAAGAGACAAATCTGCAAGATAGATGAAATTCCCAAGACGTGTTGCATGTGGTGGATTGTCATAGTTGTAGGAAATTTGGTCAAAACCAAACTCTTGATCTGCATTGTGATTCATTTTGGGTTTGATACAGGCTGTTGTGGCTTGAAACTTTGAATTGTTGAAATTGCAGGTCAGAGAAAACTTAACAAAGTCCCTTGCCAAAGGCCCAAGCCCCAGCAAGGGACTTACTGCATAAAACAGGATCCTGGTGTGAGAAGTGAGGGAAATCAATGAATTGAATGAAATCAAAGGATTGACCAATCCTTTGACAGATCAATCCTTTGACATGAGATCAATGATTGAAATGAAATGTTTGTTCAGATGAGATCAATGAGAGAGAAATAATGTGTGGTTGACAGTGCTGAGAAAGTGTGAAATGTTGGACCAGGTATCTACAAAGAACCCCACTTCAAGAGAAGAATTTCTTGTGCTGTGGAAACCAAGTAGTCAAAAATAAGTTGAAATATTCAATTTTCAACAAGATATCTGGATTTCCATTAATGCAAGAAATCTAATAATACCCTTGGATCCCAAATTGGATGAGGTTTGAGGCTTGACATCAATTTGTTCAGAGAAAAACTTGCTGCTCCAACATTTTGAGCTTCTTGACACTAGGGACTATACATACCTGAAAATTCTCTCTTGGATACATCTGGTACAAGGCTGGCCAGTGTTGAGATACTGTCTAGGGGATAGATCTGATTGTGAGAAGAGTTGTGTAGGATCCCATTTGAAGCTAGTACTATGGTTCATATGACAAATGGTGAGAAGAGGGGTGAAGGTACTATGTAGTAGTGTACAATACCCTGGGTCAACCCTATGCCTGCAACACAGCACGGCACAAGAAGGGCATTTGCGGCTGTGTTGCTCCACAACACATAGCATACTGGCCGCAAACTGTGTTACATTACTCCAAGCACTGCAACATGTGAATATAGGTAAGCCAAGTTGCACACCAGCCCACCTATTGTGCAACACAACATGTGCAACAGTGCCCAAAAAACCAACCCATGATTTTGCGGACCACAATGTCAGAGAAAATGTCCTGATCCCAAGCACCTTGTTGTGCATCAGGGTGGCCTGTAAGACTTATTTAGAATTTGCACAACAGTGTGGTGTGGAAATCCTGCAATGTACCAGGGGCTCAGCATGCAACATCTGCATTACCGGCCCAGGGTTGCCTGGGTACATGTTATTGCTCTGTTATATAGCAGAGTAACCTAAGCCCCAGCCCATTGTGCAGCGGTTTGCTCCACTCATGGGATTTGTGCCCTGGAGTACAATCTCTCTCACCATGTCCGGGTGGTGTTTGCCTGTCGACGAGCGCACACAAGTCGCCTTTGTGCCTCAATGGCAGTCCATGTGCTCTCATTGCCGGGCGACTGCCAAAAGGACATGGTGTCTGTGTAGTGGTGATCCTAGCAGAGTCTAAAACCACTTTTCTCCCGCACCACTCACCCTTACTCCACCGCAGTGGTTGTGGTGGATGGCTGTGTCCATTGTCTTCAAGCAAGAAATGAGAGAAAAACCACTGAGTCCTGGTGGTGTGATGATGTGAGATGGCTTGCCATGAGAGAATCAAGTCTTGACTTCTTGTGAATTGTGGGTCATGACCATTCTATTCTGCACAGTTGTACAGTTTTGTTGCCTCACTCTCTCTGTGCCACCTTTCACCGGGGGCCCTGAGCTACCTTTCACAGGTTGTACAAGCCATCTCATAGACTACTGACCCACCTGTGTTATGGTGTTTCAGTCTAAGTATATATCATCTGTTGGTAGGTTGAGCTACATATAAAGTGGTGTTAAGTTTTTGAAATGTAGTGATTTACAATTCAGTTTGATACTCTGAATTCATTCACCGTGTCTGTGTAGGGTTTGCTTGTCAACAAGCACACACTGACTCCCTTTGAGGCAGAAAGGGAAGTTGTGCGCGCTTGTCAAAGAGCAAACACTACCCGGACACAGTGATTGATTCATCATATGGTAGATGCAGCACGTTTTTGACACCTTTGTATGCGCCAAGCATTATCTTCTTCTTGAATTTGGGGGCGGGCATGCCCCATGTACTCCATCATATGAAAGACAATTTTCTGCCTATTGTGCAGCCATTTTTCAACCAAGAAACCAAAATAAAGGCACCAAAGGTGTGCATACCCAGATCCCTAAGAGCATCCACTTGGTCCTGATTGCAAAATTCAATCATGTGTGTTTTACCTAAGTTGGTAACCACATGAAATCCACTATGGCATGATTTACCATTTGCTTTACCATAGTTCCTACAATAAATCAAGTTGTAGATGTTTGTAGATTTGAGCGTGGTGGGTGTAAGATTTGACGTGGTAATATGGACCACAGGTCCAACACAGGTCCATAGTGGACCTGTCTTTCTCTTTTAGGATTAAACTGATGCTAAATCATGTCATCAACACAACCATAGTGGATGCTCTAAAGCACAGAGTGAAAATCATTTAAACATATATTTCCACTACAACTAACTGTGACCAAGTGGATTCAGTTGGTCCAGATTTTTCCTAATCCTCAATATCCATAATGACACCAGAGAAAAAAGATGATGTTAAATTGATTCAGTTTTACATACATGATTTTATTGAGTTTTATATCTTCTATAAGGATTGTTGATCTTTGTCAACTTGAATGAGATTTTCTTGTTTTGCTTTGCGGCTCTTGCGCCCCCAGCCAAAAACGGGCGGGCCGGACCCCTCCCAGGCGCGCCCCCGCTTTGAAATACATAACGCGTCCAACGGATTAACGAGTGATGAAGAGGATATTTGAAATTCGAATTAAGCGATCCCCATCAAATCACTCACTGATATTCAAAGTCAAAGATCATAGTAAAATGAAAAAACAACATTCAATCCAATCAAAATGAATTCAGCAAATGAAAATCAACTTGAAGTTCAACAATCAAATCGAAACTGCAGTCATCGATCGATCGATTTATCTGAATTCGAACCTAAACCAATTCATCAATCAACTACTACTAACACAGCAGATGATAGACCCATCGCATCAGCTAATGCAACTCAACCTCAACTTATCATTCATTCATCACCACGTACTCCATTCACTCCTATTAAAAAACATTCTTATCATTCATTCACTCCAAATAACACTCCTATCAAATCAAACAATACCCCAATCAAATCATACACTCCAGTCAAAGCAAACAATACCCCGATCAAAGCATACAACACTCCAGTCAAATCATATACTCCCATCAGACAAAGTATCAATCCAAACACCCCAATCAGACAAAGCATCAATCCAAGCACTCCAATCAAATCCACCCATACTCCAATCAGACAAAGCATCAATCCACAACTAATCTTACTCCAATCCGATTCCATCAAACCCAAAGCAAGACTAACTCCCGAAGCGATTCCCCGAAAAAAGCCAATCTTACCAGGCGCACCGAATCCGATCCATGTGAACTCATCACATTCGCAACCGATCTTTTCACCATCTTACCAACCATCTTCTTCATCTAACACCAGACCTTCTTTAATTCATTATGATGATGAGGGGGAAACAGATGAAGATGACCTGAACCCTAGTTCGGGTCATCAGAATGTTTTGGTGGCTATTAGGTTAAGGTACATTGATCAACCGTCAAGATCGGTTTGGAGTTTTAGTGAAGCTGATGCTCAGATATGGGAAACTAATTCATCAGGTCCTAATCATGATTCTACTTTTGGTAAATCTCTTAAACCCAATTCCATTTCATTTTCTAAAGATTAATGGATGATCCAATTTTGGATGGTCGGTTTAGATGCTGTGTTCGGACCAGATTGTAGTAACGAAGAAGTCTACAGATCATCAGGTACAAAAGAATTGATTCAGTAAGCCATCAAACCACACGACTCTTTCCCACCCAAAGAAATTGATTTTTTTGGATGTGTTTGATTGAATAGTTCAAGTATGATGGGATATGATGCTACGGTCTTTGCTTATGGACAAACGGCTTCGGGTAAAACGTTTACGCTTAGCGGCTCGACTTCTCAGCCTGGTTTGATTCCTTTAGCGGTTTCAGATATCTTTGAATTCATCAGATCTGTACATCTCATCTTCCTTCAATCTATAAAAGCGAAAGCCTTTTTAAAATTTCTCTGATGAACTGGTTCTGTTTGTGTAGCATCCACATCGAGATTTTTTACTAAGAGCATCGTATTTAGAAATCTACAATGAACAAATCATAGACCTATTAATCCCGATCAAAGACCCCAAACCGATGATCAAAATCAGACAAGACCCATCCACAAAACACTTTTTCCCAAATCCTATTCGAGAAGAAGTAGTAAGCACAATAGAACAAGTAGAAGATGTTTTGAAACGAGGTAATCTGGCACGACATGTGTCAGGTACAGATTTCAATCAAAGATCTTCGAGGTCTCATACGATCTTTTCGGTGGTCGTTGAGAGTAGGAAGACTCAGAGGTTTCTTGCAGGAGCTGGGAGTGATGGCTCGGTTAGGAGAAGTAAGGTTTCTTTGATTGATTTGGCTGGGAGTGAACGGGCTACTAGTGATGGGAGTAGAAGAACTGAAGGTGGATTTATTAATAAAAGGTATTTTTCTTTGATCTGTTCAAGTTTCATAACACTTTGGATGATATTGTTTCAGAAGAAAGATTATTGAATTTGATTGGTTTTTTTCTGTACTTAAGTTTACTCACATTAGAAAAAGTCATTGGAGCCTTATCACCCGATACACCAAACCTATCCTCAACCCCATCCAAACCAATCCCTCAACACGTTCCATTCCGAGACTCGAAACTGACTCAAATCTTACAACCAGCCTTAAAAGGAGATTCAAAAGTATGTGTGATTTGTACGATTAATCCTACTTTGAATTATGGAAATGGAGTAGGGAATGGAGTCGGAGTAGGGAATGGGTTGGAAGAATCCAAGAGTACGCTTAGGTTTGCTAGAAGGGTTAAGAAGGTTACGGTTCAGGCTAAGGTTCATGAGATTCTGAGTGAAAGAGCTTTGATTACTAGGTATAGACAACAGGTTCGTGAGGATATTCGGTTTTGGTTTAAGAATTGGTTCTTTTTGTTGATGGTTTTTTGGGAATAGATTGTCGATTTACAAACTCAACTTAATCAAGCTATGCAAGCTTCTTCTTTGGTTTTACCTAACCCAACCACAACCACAACTGAACCAGAACCAACACAAGAAGTTGAGCAGATCATTTAAATTTTTGATCTGATCTTTGGTACTGATTCGAACTTTTTTTTTTCTCCCGTGGGGGGTGGTTGGGTGTTATATATGCATAGGTTATGGAAGAAAGGAAAGAGATGTTGGAAAGATTGGAAAAGTTACAATCCATCGTTTTGAATGCTGGAAATCTTGATGAATCGAATTTGAAGAGGAGAAGAGAAAGTTGTTGGGCTAGACCGGTTAGTCCTGTTAAAGGAGGTAATCGAGATGAGGATGCGGAAGAAGAAGATGAGGAAGAGGATGGGGAAGATCAACTTGAAGTTTGTTTGGTTTTTTTCTTTTTCTTTTGGGGTGGTTTGGGATTTGTTGACAAATGGGTTTCTTTTGGTTGGATTTGGAGTAGGAAGATAAGAATCATAATCACAGTCAAAACGTTTGGAAAACGGATCGGATGGAATCCAGGCATGGATCTTTGAGGACTAGTACTAAAAAGTTGAAAGAAATCGATTTGATGGAATTGAATGAATTGAGATTAATTATTTCGAATTCGTTGAATGGATTTGAAGAAATCCAAACTGATATGGGGAATGGGAATGGTATGGATCAGGATTATGAAGTTAGGATTAGGAAAAGGTATGAAGATCGGTTGAGAGAGTTGTGTGTGGAGAATTTGGAGAGGAAAAGGTTTGGTGAGGAGATGGTGAAGTTACTTGAAGCTTCTCAATTGGTTTGTTGAAATTTTCTCTTTTATAAAAAATAATCGAAAAATCAAAAATCAAAAAACCAAACAAAAGCAAGAAGCTGACTTGATTTTTTTTTTTGCGGGGGGACATGGTGATGGATTGGTTTAATATAGAAAGCCAAGAAATTAGAATTGTTTATAATTAATGAGTTACAGAACTCATTGAAAAAGTCATCGAAGAAGAAAGTTAGAAGGTCTTCTATTGGAACTTATTTTACACAATCTAATTCTAAAGCACGTCAAGATCATCAAGAAGAAGGACGAGAAAGGGATGGGGGTAGGGGAGAAGGGGGTAGGGGAGAAGGGGGTAGGGGAGATGGGGATAGGGAAGAAGGGGATAGGGAAAGGGAAAGGGAAGAAGGAGATCATGATGGGTTATTGGATTTGAAGAATGAAGGGCCTGAGATTAGATCTTTGAGAGCTAGTTTTGGATTGATTGAGATTGGAAATTTGGAATGATTTCTTTTTTTCTTTTTTGATTCAATCTTTACCCAGTCTTGACTATTGACTATTGATTCATGATTCTTGATGAAGATCAGAAGAAAAGGGTTTCTTTGGTTGGAATGGCTTGGTGAATTGGAATATTTGTATGAAGAATAGAATTGAGGGTTCTGGGATTTTTGGGATTTCGGATCTATAATTAGGAGGGTTTCTTTGATTAGGGTTCTTTGATTATACCTTGTTGTTATTGTTGTGTTTTTTGTTTTTTGTTTTTTCTTGGATAGAATTGGAACTTGAAGGGAATGGGTATGAAATGATCAAAAAAAATTGCATGGGTATGGAAATCCTTTTGTTATGAATTCTTTTATTGTACACTGATGTAAAGTACAATTTTAAGAGAATTGGATTTGGGTTTTAATAGGATTTGTGGGTTTTTCTGTTTTACACTTTTGGATTTTCTTTTCTTTTTGTTTACAATTATTCACAATGAGGTATGAAGATATGAAAGTTGGTTTGGATAGAAGAAATGGTTTCTTGTAGGATCAATCATCATATGGTTAGCTCAAGCTGATGAAGTGAGCTCAAGAGTACGGTGCAAGCTTTTGCGATCACATGACTAGCACGACTACGGCACAGTCATCTCAGACTCTAGCCAACCAAAGTCATAGCCTCTCTCCTGAATATAAATGTCAGTTCTTTTTCTTCTTGGTATGTACTTGAAGCAGTGTTGTGGATCTATGATCGGTACCCAGTTTATCTCATCTTCACATGACAGTATGTAAGAAAATCCAAGACTTTGTTTGTGATTCGTACGGCTTTTTTATGGAGTTCGAAACACTTGATGACGACTCGCACTCACGGAACGATGGAGCGAGTGGGGATGAGTTGATTGATTGATTGGATGAGTTGGTTTGATTTGAAGATATTTAGGATTCGATTGTCAAATCATGGTTTAGCATAGCTTTCATGTTTTGTGGGGATTTACTTATTTGATTGAGCTGAGTTGAGCTGAGTTGAGCGGAGTTGAGTTGAGTTGAGTTGAATTGTGTTTGAGAACTTCACTTCGGTTGGGGTGCGATAAAGTGAGTGAAATGTAAAATCGATTTGGAGATTCTCGTTTTAGTTTCTTATCTCGATTAGATTTCATTTAAATTCACTTTCAGTTTCATCGACCCTCTTTCGTTTCCTGCTTTCATTTCAATTTACAATCAATCTTATCATTCATTATCACCATCACCATCATCATGAAGTTACCTTTTACTCATCCTTCAAATCATCATCATCATCATCAAACCTCTCAACCTACACCTTCTTCTCGATCTCTGATTCGGGTCGGATTATTAGCACTTCTGGCTTCTTCAATCGCTTGGGTTTATTATATTACTGATCAATCATTCTTTACTACTCATCAGGATTGGGATCAGGTTAGGATCCATTCTACTCATTACCATCAATCATCTTAACTCATCCTCATACCTTTTATACAATTTTGGTTAATAGTATGTTTGGCATCGTGAACTGGATTGGACTCCAACTAATTCTACTCGACTTATAGTCGTGGGCGATATTCATGGCATGGTTCATTCGCTAAAGTAAGAAACCAAGATGATGTTCAAATCATTAAACCACTTTCCTCAAAAAAGAAGTAGTTTGTTTGTTGATATTCTCGATTTTGGTATTTTTTTTTAGGAAATTACTTCGTAGAATAGATTACAATTCTACAACAGATCAAGTTTTTTTACTTGGAGATTTAGCAGCTAAACATCCATCTATCGATTCATCACTCCAAACCATCCGATTTGCTCGTGAATCAAACTTCACCGTCATCCGAGGTAATCATGATCAAGATATCATAGCATGGAGAAATTGGATGAATGAGCATAAAAAGTATCAATCTCAAATCATTGGGGAAGATGAATCACTTGAGCATTTACCTGAGTTTATGAGCGATCAACCGACCAGCTCACTTAAGAGAAAGTTACCCAAGGGTTGGAAATGGAAAGGTCAACATTTCGAAATCGCTCGTAGACTTCCTAGAAAGGATTTCGAGTGGCTCTTGTCTCTTTGTTTGACTTATCATCTGCCTGCTTTAAAGTATGTTATTTATATATCATTCCATCAGAGTTTGGCGGATTAAGTGTCATCAACTGATCTGGTGTATACTTTCTTTTGTTGATCTTGTAGCACTTATTTCGTTCATGCTGGCTTGTTAGCCTGGGATCCATCCAGAAGTGTTCGTGGAGCGAGTCCGACTTCTTTTCTAGACGATCAAGTCCAACATTCGATTCTTCAAATCGATCAAAACAGAGATCCATTAACCCTGATCGAAATGAGAGGAGTACGAAAAGGAAGACGTCCTACTTCCTCTGGTAAGAAAGGTACACCATGGTTCGAGCTTTGGAACGAAGCTATGGAAGGATGTGGAACTCATCTGGGTGAAGAACCGGTAGGAGAAGATGGAAAGTGTGGAGGACCTTTGAATGTGATTTATGGACATTGGGCTGCTAAAGGTCTTACACTTCGACCTTGGTCATCTGGACTGGATAGTGGATGTGTTTATGGACGTGGATTGTCTGCTATGATTATCGGTGGTGATACTAAAGTGAAGGAGTATCGGAAACTTGAACAACAATCTATCAAAGTACAAGGTCAGGATGTGACAGTTGTGACGATGAAATGCAAAAAACCTTAGCGATCATTTTTTTCAAAGCAAACTCATCTATATCTCTCTTGTATCTGTAATCTTTCATCTGTTTTTTCTTCATCACGCAACCACAACAAGAAGTCTTGTATTTCGAAAACTTTCTTTACAGCGCTTACCTCATGATCTATCATTAAAAGACTTGACGAGATGGTTCAGTTCAGTTGGATCTCTTGTGATTCTCTTTCTTTCTAGTAATCTGATTTGTGTTTTTCTTCTAGACACTACACATATAGAAAGCATTTATATTTTCAATGACTGAGGTGTTTTTTTTCTGTATTAACCTATACACTTTTCTTTACACTTTAAAATCACTTCTTTTCCACTTCTGATGATTTGTTCTTTGTAGTTTTTTTTCTTTTTCCTTTTGTTTGTTGTTTTTTTTTGGTTTGATTGTTCTTTGATCAAATAAATACTATACAAACTTGCAAAATTGAAATCTATCTATCAATCTATCAATCTATCAATTGAAATGTGGTCTTTGGTCTTCTTGATCTGCGTTTACAGCTTGTTTCTTTTTTTACTTCTTCTATGGTTTCTTGTGTTTTTTATAAATCAATGATTTTTTCTTGTCATTAGAAATCCAATGCTGATTGATGTCTACATATTTCATAAGAGTGAGTGTGAGTGTGAGTGGTAAGGATGAGACCAGGATGAAAGATTAGAAGTTCAGGTATATGGGAAATCGAATTGAATGGATATTTTTCATGGTCATAGGTTATTGGATCCGGTTGGAATCTTCCTTGATCTGAGACATCAAGAAAACAGTACTTGATTATTCTGACCAGTTCAATGAATCCAACTACAATGATCTGATTGGGCCTACTATACCTTCGAATACCAGTACGACGACTTATAAGTCATAACTTAGTCCGTGTCAACCGGAATATCAGTAGCAAAAGAATGAAAAAATAGTCAGAACAATGTGAAGACCAAGAAGGCTAACATCGACCAAAAGAAATGTGGGCGACCGGAATCGAACCGATATTTCCACGGAGTTGCCTAGACCACAACGAGGTTTCCTAACCATTAGAAGACGCCCACCTGTACTGGATTTCTGTAGTTTTGGTATTCGATCTGATTGTGGAGTCTTGTTTTAGTTTGAAAGGTGTGTGGATTTGTCTTGCAAGTTGTGAAGATTGATTTTTGTTGAGGGTTGAGCTAGGGTAGAGCTGGAAATTGAGAGCTTTGGATTACTTGAGCATTCTGTTTCTGGTCTCTTCAAAAGCAAGAGTAAGAGTAAGGGCAAGGGCAGGGGCATGAAAGATATTGTGTGGATTGTATTGAATAGATTGTCTATGATCATATTCTCAAACTTGAAGATCACTTAATATTTGAATTTTGAGAACTTTTCAAGACTTACAATCATCATCTTAAAACTAACTAGGAAAACAATCAAGACCTGACTGTTTATGTCTTGGTATGTACTCTGGGTCTTTATTTTGGTTTTGGGGTTTTTCTTATTTCTTTTTGAGTCCTGGAGCTTATTATATACTTCAAAGTAATGGATTTTTTATTCAATCTATTGTGTTTGGATGGTTTGTGATTTATGCAGTTTTGGTTATGGGTCTTCTTGTATAACTTTTCATGTGTTTTGTGATTGATTGGTTTCCCTAACTCTTAACCAGATTCTTGACTCTATTCTTGATCAATTATTGAATCATTTTCATACTTTTGTTCTTTACTCTTTTTATTCTTTCATTTGATTAGATCCTTATACTTTTTGTTATGGTTTTCTTTTTATGCTTTGGCCTCTTGTAACAATTGTTTTACAAGCAGCTTATTTACCCTACATCTTCATTCATTCTTGGCACCTGATCTCTGTTGAAGATTGTACACTTTTATGCTTGGGCTGGTATGTTCATTGTGCATGGCCTTTTTTGAAATGAGCCTGGGTTGAACACCATCCTTCATCATTGTGATTATTGTTCATTTCAATAAATCATCCATTGTATACCTCAACTGTCTTGGTGTTTTGTTTGGAGCCCTGTTTTCCTTTGCTTTTCATGTATGCTTTTCCCCCTTAGCTTAACCAAGCTCTGGAAACTGCTGTATGAAGAGGGCTGTTTCGATCTAAGTTTTTCTGGTTACATGATGTTCTCTTGGGGACAGTTCTGCTGTCTTTTATTTTGGGTTTCTTCATTGTTTGAATGTAGTCCTTTCTTATGACTATAATTGTGTGTTTTCAAAAACATATTTCAATTTTTGTGCTGTTTACTGTAATCCATTTGGGTGGTGGCTTTGAATTTTATTTCTATAAAAGGGCAGATCAATTTAGGCATTTGTGAATTACGTATCCCATTCCCACAACAACTCAATCTCAATCCTTCACAAAAATCAAGGTATGCAATTCAACATTTGTCATACATTTATTGCTCTCACCACTTTATCCTGATTTCCTTATCTTTCTCCTTGTCTCTCTCTCTCTTTCAAAGATAAACAAAATGCTGTATAACCTCATCCTACCATTTATTCAACCTCTGCCCTCAATGACAACTGCCACTGCTTCTTCTAACCTGATGAAAACCCACACTTTGAATTTTTCTTTCAGTATAGATGTGCACAATTAACCTTGAACCTGTCATATATTTATCATTGCATTTCATCTTCTCCCTAATGATGTAAGGCTAAAGCAGCTTACAGTTTTTTGCCTTCTTTTGTAACATTTTGGTATATTGTTCTGAAATCAAAAAGAGTACAAAGATAAGGTTAATGATTTCCTATCAGTAAAATCAGTCTTCAAGATTTTCTGTGAACCTATTTATTTTCAGTCAACCTTTTTTGAGACAGAATCCAATTGTGAGGAGTGCGCGTCTGTTAGGCGTACTCTACACAGAAGATAGAGTAGGAAAAGGAGAGTGCGGTCTTCATGTGGTGCACCCAAGTGAAGACCGCACCTTCCTTACAGCTAGTTGACCTCTAAGAAGAGAATTTGAGAAAGGGAAAGGAAATATAAGGGCAATAAAGAGCTAATGTGCTCTAACCTTGTGAGACTGCGAGGGGAAGGCTTTACACTTTGGTAAACCAAAGATTCTGAAGGCTACTTTAGACTCCTTAAAAAGGAGGAAGCTTTGCTAATTTATGGTTTATTTATAGAGACAATGAGTGCCCTGGGCTCATAGAAATCAGTACCTTGGGTATTCAGCAATGGCACCTGTAATGCTCAAGAATGGTCTTTAACAAGCTAAACAACTAATCATGTACTTGAAGATCCTCTCAGTAGGAGTCAAGTAAAATGTGGTTCTGTGTTGTGATTGTAGTAAAAGATGGGGGATGATTCTAGGGAAGAAGGGGGGGTTTATATAGTCTCAGTTCCAGTGTCAACATGTGGTTGGCGTGTGAGTCTTGTCTATTCATGTGTCAACTTGTGATTGACACTTGGTTTAGGTTTATCATGTATTTAATACATTACATACCTGTGTTTAAGTGGCTCTTGACACTGAGCCGTGAGATTTAGCTTATGGTTTTATACAATATTTTAGATTACATATGGTACTGTTAGCCCATAGTCCTGTAATTAGGGCTCAGGGCTGACACCAATCCCATTATCTTGGATCATGATTCTTGTTTTGAATTTCCTTCATCAAACACAATGTGGTAAAAGTCTACAATCATTGACTAATTCAAAATTTAATGAAACCAGAATCTAAAAAAATTGTGATCATCCTGAGAGAATGTGACAAACATGCTGATAGCTCACATAAGGCCATAGCTTACCAGGTTGAACTACATCAATGATCAAACAAGGTTGAAATATGCAAGCAGTATAATCAGTAGAAGAAGCAAGATCATTCACAAAATATTCAGAAGTTGACCAGCACTGATGTGCAAGACTCTCAAGTTACAATTCAATTTGATTTCATAAGATTAAGAAGGAATCACCTCAATCCCTGAATTACAAGACTTTTCTGTGAGAGGACTGTCTCTAGACTAACCAATGCAAAGAAAAAGGACCTGCAAGATGGCATTGACAATGAGATCAAGCATTGACAATGAGGTCAAGCATTGACAATGAGATCAATGATGTATCACAATACAAGTCAATCAATTCCTGAACAAGGTATAGAAGTTGGGATTGCTAAATTCAACATTGCTCACAGATATAATGACCAATTTTTGATCTGTTTGGCTATTTGCAAGTTGTATCTGATTTTGAAGATCATAAGCTTTCTGAGTTAGGTTTTTTCCAGTAGCATATTCAGGATGTTTAGCTTAGTCAACAGAAATACATTTTGTGACCTGTTTTGTGACAGATTGAGAGTTACATGGTCCAATGATCCATTCAGATATGTCACCAGAAGGAACTAAATTTGGTAAACAAGAAAGACTCTCATGTTTTCAAGACACTCATTGGCTCTTCTCTTCAGAATCTGTCTGTTGATATTTGCTTTAAATATGCACATGTTTATTTGTGTTTCTCTTTGCACTTAGCTTATACCTTACAAAATTTGTGATTCTTCAGTTGCTGTGGCTCTTTTGCACAGTCATTGCAAGAGGTGTACATAAGTATTAGATTCTGCTTGAAGAAACCAAGAACTGATTTTCATCATATTGGTATCACATCCAATAATTTCTGATAAATTCAGGTAATGTGGAACAAATGTGGTGGTGGCATTCCAGGCTCTTCTCTAGTGAATTTCAAACAATACAATTTATGATATGACTACTTGTTGAGAACAAATATAATCTTCAAAATCATCATTGTTTGTTCACTTACAAACTCAATAAGACAATTTCTTACATAGTTTTGATTGAGAATAGATCTCTGTTTCAGTTTGACAAGGTGTATTTTTTTGTTCCTTTTTTACATTCTATAAGTTCAATCTTAAAATTTCACTTTCACTTTAGAACACAGCTTCCATGAAGCATTCAACAATTTGAACCCAACAAAAGCACATCCAGAGAACACTCATTGAATCCTGTAATGTTTGCAATATTGATACATAGGTAAGGTGCATAGCAATCCCAGGTATTGGTATCTAGATATCTACTTTATAGGTACTTCTGGCTTTCAGGGTCTAAGTAATCAAAAATATGAAAATTTGGACTTCAAAGTCCCAAAGATTCCAGAATAATTCAAAGGACAAATAATGAAGCAAGATGATGAAGGTTGATCTGGCAGGATTCATGGTATACAAGAATGTTTAGGTACTAGCAGAAGAAGTTCAGGTTCAATCCTGGAAAAACATAGTAAATATCAATCAGACAAGGTAAAATCCTGATGTTTGACTAACAACCAAATCCACTGATAATTTTTCAATCATTACTATGGATAAGGCATGGTTATGATTGCTTTTATATTGACATTTTCACAAAACTTTTTCAATAAAGCCAATTGATCCTTCAGTTCTTGAGATGGAGGATCTAGAGCAGGTAGTCCCAAATCATCATACCCATGTACATCAAGTTTCTTGAGATGAGGCCAATTAGTGTTCATCACATTCCTGTTCAACCTCCTGCAATGCTTTAATGTCATGTAGTTCCATTTAAGATATCCTAGAGATTCACAGTCTTGGAAACTGTCCAGAAAGTCTGCATTCCGGGTTGAAAGCTCCAATTCAACCAAAGATGGAAGAGAGAAGCGGATTGAAGAATTCCAGTGATCATCAATTTCCCAACTCTCATCACCTTCCCAAATAGTAAAATCAAGCTTGAGCTTTGTGAGGTAAGGTGCAATGTGATGAATAATTGTATATGCTGAACTTGGTAATAAATCACAACAACCACAGATTGAGAGATCAGTAATTGTCCCTGGCCAACTGTAATGACACCAATTCTTCTTTATATCATCATATCCCACTAAATGCAATTGTGATAAGAATTTCAGTTTGGATAACTCAAACCCAAACAAACTTCCACCATGTCAATCAATTGTCCATGGTGTGAGTCCGTGCCATGTGAGTGACTCAAGCAAAGGGAGACAGCTAATTAGTTGCGATGGGAATTCATTTGTGACTAAATTTTCATTTCTATCCTCAAATGTCAGGTCCCGAAGAGCTTTGAGACTTGAGAATACTGGAGATATTTCTGAGATAAAAGCTACAGTTGTATCCTTGGCTTCAAAAAATTGATTGAGTGGAAATACAATCTTCAGTGCAGAAAGGTTAGGGCAGCAATTGATTAAGTCCTTCACATTTTCCGGAGAGATACTCTTGCTTGAATGAAGATACTCTAAATCAACACTAAGGCTTTCAGAGAAGGTATTGATCACAGCATAAGGGGTTTCACTATAGCTTGGAGAGAGTATGAGTGATATTGATTGGACATGGGAGCCTTGTCTGAGGAGAATATCTTTGGTCCATAGATCTATTGGTGCTGGAAGAGATGTAGGAAACTGTAGTTTCTGAAAATGGAGATGAGGAATTGTTGTGATTAGAAAGCATGCCTTCAGTAGTGAGTTAATTTGCAGATGACTCACTCGCCACAACCACGGTTGACAAAGTTTATAAAATTCACGACAAGTAAGTGAGAAGGACTGAATACTGTTTAAGACTGGTGAGTGATGGTTCAAGTAGGTAATGTATGGCTCCCGGTGACCTCGACATATCATAACCCTGCGGTTAGCTACGTGCACCTTTTGGTCATAAATTCCTTCAGCTTCGAGCTTTGCTGTGTAATCAAGTGTCTCCAGTATTTTTTCGAAAACTTCGATTGGTAGATCCATGAGGCCCCGAGGACGAGACTTGTGTCGCAGCTCCTCAGTTTGAATGGCTTTTATGACTTCATTAGATGAAAATACAGGTGCAAAAGGATGGCGAGATTTCAGAATGCTGTTGACCGATGAGAAAGAGCCATGGTTGCGTTCTGGTAGACCAAGTTGCAAAAAAACACCCAGGATCGAATCCCTGGACCAAGTAAAACCTTGCAATTCGAGTTCTTTGAAACGCCTTCGAATAAAATCGAGATGTCGGTTGACTGGCTGAGTCTCTTCGTGACGTTTTGAAACAATCTCGCGCCAAAGTCCAAGCTGAGCCGAGCGCCTTGAGGATACCATCTTGACCTAAATCCAGGAGGGACTACGTAGTCGTTTATAACTTCAAGTATTCTAAAATAGAGGATTAAGCTGAGAAGCTCTGATGATCCCAGAAATCGCTCGAGGAGAAATCCTGTCGAAAGTTCGCTATCTAGAATAGTTTGCGACTCTCGGCATGGTCGCTCAACCCAGGGTCGACATAGAGATCTAACCGTCCTCAAATTTAAATCTAGAATCTGGAATATGTCTTCAGTTTACAAATCTCCATTAGGGATATGCAAGCTTCGGACATACCGGGACGCAGCATCTACTTAATGGATCAGATCAAGTCAAATGTGACATTTTGGCTGGGAAATAGATATCCTGGAATGATCATTACCCTTCTTCTCAAGTACGATTTGCTAGGGACTGGGGTGATTGAGGATTCAAGCAACTAATTCGACACTTGCGGACTTCTAACGCTACATTCACTCCCCACGGTTCAGGTAACATTTAGTCAATCTAGATACTACGAGCAGCATCTCTAGAGTCGAATATGGTTTGACAAAACGAAATCATCGACGGAAACGGAGAAATATTTTTCTTAGAAGTTGCCATCAAGACAGAGCCATTCCCAAAGCCTGTGTCTATAGACTAAACGGAACAAAACCGTTTGAGTCGTTTTATTGGATGATTGTTTTGATTCGTTCTTGAGTTTCCTTGGCCCTTTCAAACTTCGAATGACGAGAAGACCATTTATTATAGCTAGTTGTTGCAAGCAGAGAATTGGCCAAATTTTGCCTCACCAACGCGGCATTGGTCAGAGATTGGAACGCTTGATTCAGCTTTCGAGATCCCGTTGCTTACTTGGCTTCTTTTGCCTCATTCATTGTAAATGGTCATCAGCAAGGCATATATCCCAGTCAGCTCTAACTAGATCTTTTTGATTGAAGTAGACATACGAGTACGGAGACAACGTACTTGGTTCCAAATCCTCTTTCTTGTCTTTCATCATTCGTATCGAACGAATGAATTTCGACTCCTTCAGTATCTAGAAGTATCAGTATCAGTAAGTTCAGTACATCCTCAAGGTCCAGCGTCTTGAAGGTATCATCAGTTTTGTCTTAGGCGCCAACGTTGGTGTCTCCCGAAGTTCGTTTTGTACGTCCGCGACTCTGAGCTCTTTGGACTCTTGGTCGAAATAGCACTTTTTAATAGGTTTTTAATGTGAGTAAGACTTGAAAGAATTTTTTTGGGTATAGTACTGTCCACTAATGAGGCTGATTATAGATACCCAAACGTATCTCGATATCATGAGATTTTCTTTCACTTTCTCTGTCCTGGTGACAATTGACGTGATCACAACATCACCTATTCCTCAAAACCCTGGTGAATACTTTGTTTCCTCTCTTTTACCTTTTATTCTCTATCTCACGAATGAATCATTTTTTCATCAACTTGAAGTTAACCATTGATCTTATTGAGGTTTTGTTTTATAGGTCAACAATCAGTCGTGAGCAACGGTGCTACCTTTACCCCCGTGGCTGGACAGGGTGCCGCTGCTAGCACACCACAGTTAGCTAACAGTACGACATATTCCTTCCCCTTATCATGACCATATAACAGTAAAACTAAAGCATCAATTCCCCTCTTTAAGCCGCAGCAGCAGGAATCCCCCTTCCTCGTCAGTCATTATCCATCAATTGAAACTCAAATGTAGTTACGAAAACTCACCCTGACACATTTTGTAGCCACGGGAGCTCCAGGAGGTCAAGTATTTCTGGGACCTAATGGACAATTGATGACGGGTCTTCCACAAGGTACCCCACTTGGTAGTGTAGTCTTACCCAACACGGCTACTCCGAATCGAGTCAATCAAAATGATATTAATGGTGGACAACTAAGTAAGAGATCTTCCATGAATTTTATTTCAATTGACTGACTGAAATGATCTGACCATCTTTCTCAATAGTCGCTCCAAGCGGCACACCTATTATGTCGAATACTCCTATAGTTCCCGGTCCTGGTCTTCCGACAAACCAGGCGACAAAACCTCGCCTAATCCCTGGTCCTGGTCTTCCTACAAACCAGGCGACTAATCCCACTCTTATTCCTGGTCCCGGTCTTCCGACAAACCTCATGACGAACACACCTATAGTGCCCGGGCCTGGTCTTCCGACAAACCAAGCCCCTCGACTGACATCAAACAATCCTACTCAACAACTTCAAAGTGAGTTTGAATCACAACATACACGATGCTAAAAATGACTTTTACAAGCGATAAGTTTTGTGGTACGTGTGATTTGAAGAATATTTTAACTGACTTGTTCTCTTATCATCATTTCTGAAGATGGACCTATCAATACAAGTAATTTACAATTAGGAAATCCTCAAACTATAATCACAACACAAAATGGTCTTCCTCCTACTACAACTATCACACAAACTACCAACACTATAAGACCACAAAGTATGTGAAAAATCTTGTTGAAATTTTTCAAGGTGCTTTTTCTCGTGCCATAGCTAATCAATTATATGTTGCGTTTCTTTTTTCTCTCTAGCTATACAACAAACTGGACTGAATCAGCCTTTGATTGCAGCAAATGCTCAGTTAAACTTTCCATTTGGATTTGCAGGTCTTGGAATTAATCTTGGAGGCGGTGCTGGTGTTCAAAGTAGACCTATTACCCAATTTAATAATCCTCCAATCCTTCAAACTGTTGAGACTGTTCAAACTTTTCAGGTTAATAGAGCACAGGAAGATAACCCTGCTGAAAATTCTGAACCTGCTCAGATTAATAGAGCACAAGAAGATAAACCTGTTGATAGTGATGAACCTGTTCAGATTAGTAGAGTACAAGATGATAATATAATTGAACAATAATTTATAACATATAAAAATTTCCTTTTGCATTTCTTTTTTTTCAAACTGATCTTGTAAGATCAGTTTCACTACGTAGTCAACTTAGAGCCAAAAAATCAACTAGGAATGATAAGAACTCATTTGATGGCTTAGAACAGTTTTAAGGGATGTACGGGAAAAAGAACGTAAAATGTGAAGCACTAGAGTAAACCAATGAGCAAATTGTTCATCAATGTCTGCGATCAGTTGTACAACAAGAAATAAAAATTTCAATATCTGGGAAAACCTTTCCATGTTTGCATATGATGATTAGTGGCTCTCAAACCTGACCCAGTTTCAAAAAACCCGGTTGCCCCAGTTGAATTTTTGGCTGGGAGTTGTCAACAAATGTCAACTTGATACACAAAGTTACTGCCAAAAAACAACTGGGTCAACTGGGTTTTTTGAAAACCGGGGCAGGTTTGAGAGCCACTATTGTTCAATTATTTTTTCCTTGCCATAAGATATAAATTTCTTCAGTGGTTGAAGGCTTCTCATTTCGATGACCCTTCATTCAGAGAGATCTTGTTAGAACGAAATTGAAATCCGACTCTCGTGTCTCGGGTATTTCAAGACAAGAACGGTCGAACCCGATCCGGCGCGTCGCGCGAGGTCAATTTAATTTTCACGGCCCAAAAAGTCGCCGGCCGGAGGTGCAACAATCTCACAACACCAACAAATCAAGAGCCACAACTCATAAAGGAGGCATAATGGATACATCAAGAGAAGAAATCGAATTAGAAATCGAAAAAACTAACCAAAAACTAAAAGAGCTTCAAGTTAAATTGAACACCATCAATTCTACAAATTCTCATGATCAAAATGATACAGGTTAGCCAAAAAAAACACTATTGTTGAGTTTTGACAATGTCATCGAGGACCAGGATGATGATATCTTTCGGTGACCTTTATGCTTCAGAATCAAATTCGCCTTCAGGCAGTACCCCAGCTTTACCTATGCCATTAGAGGACTACACCCGTTTTGGTCGTCAGATGATCTTATCTAGTGTTGGTTTATCCGGTGAGTCATTATTGATATGTCGATATTAGAAGTCATATCACAATCACTGAACAGTCCATGCATTTTTTTGGATATGTTTAGGACAATTGAACCTACGAAATGCATCAGTTATGGTGATTGGTGCTGGCGGACTAGGATGTCCTGCCTTACTCTATCTTGCTCGGGCTGGCGTAGGTACACCCTTCTTTGTACTCCTACTCCGATTTGCTGATGAAATCAATCAAGCCCAAAGAACGTGATGTTGATTGAAATTTTTGGATTTCATAGGTAGGATCGCTATTGTAGATCATGATCAAGTGGAGGTCTCGAACTTACATCGTCAGGTTTTGCATACCAACTTAACAGTTGGTATGAACAAAGCTGAGTCTGCTAGGATCGGTATCTTAGCGTGAGTGAAAAAAACCCATTACCAGTACTATTTGCTTCCTTTTTTCTATCTTGACTCATCTTTTGTTATTTCATGTTAATTACTAGCGGAGCTTCTTCCGGTATTAAGATTGACGTCTATCCAGTCCGTTTCTCAGCCGAAACTCTCACGACTAATCAAGGATCCTTACCACCCTTAAGCGAGTTTTCGATTTTATTGGATTGTACGGATAACGCCGATACCCGATACTTAATCTCAGATGCTTGTGCAGCTTCCGGTCTCACGCTTGTTTCTGGAGCAGCAATCCGAACCGAGGGACAATTATCAGTTTGGAATTTACCTATACCGGACACTCAGAGAGGGCCTTGCTATCGTTGTATCTTTCCTGAACCTATTGAAAGCCGTCTAGAGCAGAGATGTGAAGATGAAGGAGTATTAGGACCGATTGTGGGATTGGTAGGGGTATTGATGGCATTAGAAACTATTCGATTATTGATCGGTACTCATGGTTCGTCCTCATTACACTCTAAAGTATGAGAATCTATTCTCACACCAATCGAGGCATTCGACTTATGCTCAGGTCTCTGTTTCAACCGATCCTCGAACCTTCTTTCTTTCTCAATCCCAACTTGGCAAATCTTGATCTGATAGATTGTGTCCCAAAGTTACTCTTGGTCCCATCCTTTCGAACAATCAAACTACGTAAAGCTCAAGTCAATTGTCGAGGATGTAGTCCAACAGCTCAACTTGAATTTCGCAATAAATTAAACCAATCTATATCTTCAACACACCAGCCTAAAACCTGTGGAAGATCCGCTTTACCAGATGGTACAGTTCGTTGTTTCGAACGTGTCTCTGCAGATGTAAGCAAGCTCTTGTCTTTCTGAAAGCACTTTCCAGGATAATTGATTGATTTTTTAACCATCGCGCGCCTATTTAGGAATTGAAAACAGGTTTGAAAAAGCTTGATGATTTCAAGATTATCGATGTGAGACCCCCACCAGAGTTTTCAATCTGTTCACTTCCCAAGTCCATCAGTAAGTACAAATCCAAAGTTCTTCCTCTTAAGACTTTTTGAAATGAAACTAATGAATACGTTTTTGTAGATGTTTCTATCAATGATCTTTTGGCTAAACCGGAGCTGATAGAATATCAAGCAAAACCAATTCTGTTTGTTTGTCGACGAGGGAATGATTCACAATTGGCTGCACAATCTATGAAAGCTCATGATGGAATTTATGATCTTGAGGGAGGTTTAGTGGCTTATGCTCAGTTTGTGGATCGCACGTTTCCTCGGTATTGATTTATTTGAAACGTATATCGACTTTGAGAAGTTTAAAAGCCAGTAGGATTTGGACGGCGGGCAAACAATTCTTTCGTACCGACTAAGACTAAATAGCGAAACTGTAAGAATGTTTGTTGGTCAAATGAAGTTGGGATGAAAATTGAATGATAAACTTAAAGAAATGTTACAATAAATAATAGAAGGGCAGAGCTTATTGAAACCTTACCTGTGAGAAATCATAAAAAATGTGAAAGTGGTCATTAGGCAGGTCTATCATAACAAATAAGTCATCATCCAGGTATAAAGATGAAAAATAAAAGATGATGGAAAGAAAAAGTGTTCCTTCTAAGTATCCTGCAAGTTCCACACCATGAGGCAGGAAAGGGTGGTAGAGATGTAACACAAGAAATGTCTTGTCAATAAACAGTTTGTATACTTAGCTTAACATACTCTTTGTGTTCAACTGATTCAACATGCTCTTTCATCTTTTTCTCATATCTGATTAATCCCTTATTCAAGAATTTATCAAGCTCATATTTAATCCAGTGCATAACTTTCTGGATTCTCAACTCATCATATCAAAAATACCGTCGTGCACACACAAGTGAGTATGATCTGTAAATGCTTACAGGTAGAAGTGTCTCTAGAATAGAGATAAAATATCCATTCTGAGCATAAGAGACTGACTGTCTCAAAAGGATGTCAATGACAAAAACCACCCAATACACACCAAAAGAAACTCATTCTCATTATGATCAAGATCATACCTCCAAATACTCCTCATTTGAATAAAAAATCATAAAGACGTACTACACAAAAGATCAAATTGAAACACAAACACACAAAACCAAAAGGAAAACACAAAAACTTTACATTTCTTACAATTAATCAAATAATCAAATATAGAAAAAAATGTCATTTCCCATGTTGAAAAAGAAAAAAATGTACACATCTATTTGATTGATTTATCTATGAGAAAACCTTTATAAAAAAGATAATCAAAGTTAAGTTTGATTTGTCTTTTTCTACAATCCAAACCTAAACCAATCATACCAAAAAAATCCAATTCATAGGTATGGTTCTATTTATTTATTCATTTATCTTTTCATTCAATTGAACATGATCATGACCACTAGACTCTTCTATTGGTTTGAGGTCTTGTGATGGTTCTTCAGAAACAAGATTCGTAGCATGTCCTTTAGACTTACAATCATCACAAAACCAAGATCCCGTAGGATCTTCCGTAAGTCCAGCACACTGATAATGAAACTAAAAAAGAAAAGAAAAAACAAGATCAGTTCACTCTCCCCCCAAAAAATCGAAAATCAGAAAAAAAAAGAACTTACCCATTCGATCGGACAATTCGAATTATCACAAGCCACCATTCTTTCACCTAAAACTTCTCCTTCACAAATACAATAAACTTTATTTGATGATGATCCACCTGAAGATGATCCAACTTCTTCTTCTACTTGATCTAATTCAACTTCAATCTCATCTGATTCAGTTAACACTTTTTTCTTTTTCTTCTTCTTTCTTCTTCTTAAATCAGTTTCAGTTTCTAAGCCAATTCCATTGATTTCACCTATTAATAAAAGTTTGTTTTTGAATCAGTGATTTTAAGTTTCGAATTGGGAAACATTGGGAATGAAAAAACACTTACCATTTTGGACATCTGATTTAGCGTACAAAGTTTTTTTCTGGTTAGTAGTACTTGATGTTTTAGAATTAGTAGAAGTCGGTCCAGCTCGTTTAGTATACGGTCTTTTAGTATGAACCGTAGTAGGCACAAGTTTCGAACTATCAGTGGATGAAGGAGATTTTCCAGAACCTAATGGACCTCTTTTAGAAGTAGGAGGAAGAAGTGTAGCTTGGTTCCCACCACTGCTTTGGTTTGGATGATTAGGATCATTGAGCCGTGATAGATTCGAGTTCGGTTTGGGATCGGATTGGGAGGCTTTCAAGGGTTCGGTATTGGGATTGAGTGATGTGGGATTTGAACCAGCAGTACTGATGAGAGCAAGACCGAAGAAGAGTCAGCTTCGCTCCATTCCAATCATCTTGTGTTTTTATATAAAGTTAAGAAATGAAACACGATGCTCACGTTTTTCTAACTCTTTTCTTTCCGGTCGCAGCTGCGACAGGAGATTGAGCTGTATTTGGAACATTACCTCGACCGACACTATTACCGAGCTGATCACCAAGAAGAACACCATTACTGGTGACTGTACGAGCACGCTTAGCTTTAGTGGTACCATTAGTATTTGAAGTAGAAGTATTGGAGATGATCGAATTCCCAAGATCATTAGAAAGCGTCGATTTTGAAGTTAATTGTCGAGAGGTAGATGAAGGATCATCACCAGGATTAGTATGAAGCCGTCTTTTTTGATTGATTTGTTGTTGAGAAAGTAACATTGACATATGTTGATCTAAGATTGAATTCGAACCTGATTCGGTTAGAGCACGATGTTTAGGAGAAGAAGTCGAAAGTTGAGATGGTCTAAGAAGTGGATTATTTGAAGTGCTTTGTGATAATTTAGGTCGTTTTGAATTAGGTTCGAATTGATCTAATGGAGAACAATGATTAAGCGTCGAATCGAATTGAACAAATTCACGTCCAGATACGTTGGGTGGACTAATATGTTTAGGAGTTGAACTTGAACTTTCACACCAAACTGAACCTGATGGTTTTGAACGAAGTGAACCTGTTAGTTTTGGATAACCTGTTGGAAGGGTTGAGACTGGTATACGAGATTCAAGATTGGGTGGAAGAGAAGAGATGATTAAAGCCATTGTTGTATCTAATTGATTGATATGATGTGAAAGCTAAAGAAAAGTATATTAAAAAAATAGTCAATCTTTTTGTGATTTTTGAGTAGTTAGGAAAAGATTCGAAAGAAACGGGCAAACTTACAGATTCGCAAGTCCCATTGACTACCCTGATCTTATCTTCACCACCAAGTTTATATTTTTCAATTTCACCCACAATTGATCGAAGTAAAGTAAGACGTTGGTCAGGTCTCATAGATTCTGGTTTAAGAATTGAACCCAAAAGACGATCGAGTAAAGAATGAACATGAAGTAAAGGTGTATTGAGTACTGCGTCCAATTCCTTGAGATCCGATAATGATCTAGTGAGTGAAGGAGGGATCGAATCTAAAGTCTGTGATCCGATTCCAAAGATTTAATTAGTTTAAAGAGATAGATTAAAAAGATAGAAAAGACTAACATCAGCAAAACCTTCGACTAAATGAACAGCTTGAGCAAATGATTCAGTTGCGATCATAGTATTGTTTTGATTAGAAGAAGATGAAGAAGCGGTAGTAGTAGTATTGATAGTAGGTAAAGAAGTCGATTGAAGTTGATTTGATGATGATGATGATTTGTTTGAAGTATTGGTGATTTGATTGAGTCTTGAATGTTTAGGTGGTGCCATTCTGATGATAAAAGTAAAGTAAAATAGAAAACTTAAACAATCGAATCAGAAATCAGAAATCAGAAATACCAAATCAACTCATCGCATTCTCACTCTACATATCACCCACTAGTAATTAGTACATACACTTTACACTTACACTTACACTTACACTTACACTGTAAATTACACATTACACTTACACTTTGACCTAGGGCTGTGACCCGGACCCGACCCTGCCCGGCCGAATGGGCCCGGGTAATTTCTGGAAGCTGGCAGTCCCGGCCTCGGGGCAATTAAACCTAACAGGATGACAGAGACAAAGTGCCCGCGGGCGCCTCGGGCGCCCGAGCCGGACGCATGCCCGAGCCCTTTTCCCTCACCAAACTCTCACGATAATCAAAGTTAATAGATTATCAATCAAGATATGCCATCTGGATCGACCCCGGTGACCAGATCCACCGGATTACTTCGCACGATGCAGTCATCTTCCCTTTCCGCCGCTGCTACTTCATCAATTACCCCTTCTGATTCAATTTCCGTAGTTTCTGACGCTACCACCACCCAACGCTTGTCGTGGGTTTGGACTTACTTTATACAAGAAGAAGTCTCAGGCGTCATGAAAAACGTTTGTCATGCGCAAGAAGGTTTCATCGACGCTATTAATCCTATGAACCAAGATCTCGAGGAAGTCCGGGTTTGCAACAAACCGTTAGCTCTTGATAGGCACTCTAGTACCAAATCGATGATACGTCATCTCTGGCGTGCTCATCATATTGTAGCCCCCATTCAAACCGATCAACCCACTGTCCAAGCCTTCTACATCGATGGCGAGCCGATTAAGGTAATGTAATTCTCTTCTCAACTTATTTTTCATCACTCGTTTTCTTATTCTTTTCTTCCTTTCTTTTTTTTCCCTTCTTTTGTTATCTTCCTTTGTTTTTAGGTCAAACCCCTCAGCCGAACCAACCTCAAGGATGCGCTCATCCGCATGGTTGTCAACCGAGAGATCCCGGTTTCGTTTGTTGATGCGTCCGAATTTCGCGAGATCATAAATATGATCAACCCTCACGCTTTCACCCTGTTGTCTAAACGCACAGCAATCTCCGATGGAATCTTGGACCACTTCCGATTAGCTCGAGCTAAGATCATGAATCTTCTTTCTAATGTCTCTCATGTCAGTATCACCTGCGACGGGTGGACCTCTCCCACCAATATCGCCATGCTAGGCGTCACCGCTCATTGGATAACCGATACGTTTGAACTTTGTGGAATAACACTTGCCTTGAAGCCTATTGAAGGCCCTCACACCGGTACCAACCTTGCCACCATTCTCAAGGCTGTTCTAGATTCATTTTCGATCTCTCAACGTCTTTACTGCATCACTGCCGATAACGCCTCCAACAATACCACCATGGGTCAAACCCTTTCCACCATGATTCCCCATTTCGACGCTTCCCAACATCTTCACGGGTGTGTAGCCCACGTGATCAATCTCGTGGCTAAGGCTGGACTGTCTGTCTTCGATCAAAAGAATGCCCCTACCGTGATCAATGCTCTCGATCCCGCTATTCCACACGATCACACTTCGGTTCCATTGTTTGTCGAGGATACCTCGAATTCTGAGGTAGCAAGTGTCCTCACTCGAATTCGAGCCTTTCACCGGAAGATTAAACATTCGAGCCAACTCAAAACGTCACTCGACAATGCTATAGCAAGCTGTGCAACTGTTCCCAAAGTCGGTTTAGTCCACGAGGTCTCAACTCGTTGGTCTTCAACCCACTCTTCTTTGGCTCGCTTCGTTCAGCTTAGAGTTGTCCTGGAGTACCAGTTCAACTGTAACCCAGCTCTTGAATGTTTCATACTCGACTACGATGAATGGACTTTAGTTGAAAACTTGGTTGAGTTCTTATCTCCTCTAGCTGCTGTGACTTCAACCATCGAAGGCCATCTATACCCGACTTTTTCTCTCGTTATGCCTGACTACCAGTGGCTCGTTGACCGCCTTGAACATGTAAGTTTTTTTCTTTTTTTTGTTCCTTTTTCGACTTTGTTTTTTGATATGTTACTAACATAACTCTTGTTTTGATTAGGCCTGGGCTGACTCCAAGTGTAAGGAACTTAAAGTTGCCATCATGCCGATGATAAAGAAGATCATCGGATACCAGGAGGCTGCCCAGAAAAAGGCAGTCTACATCTGTTCAGCCATCCTGGATCCTCGTCTTAAGCTCACCGCTGTCAAAGCCCAAACTATGGAGTCCCTCGGTTGGGGACATGAAGATCTTGTTTCTTACTTCACTGATCAGGCCACCCTATTCAAGGCTACTATTGACCCCGAAATCGAGATTGTGGAACCTGAGGAAACTATCCGACTTGATCGACCTCAGCATTACATCAAGCGACGCAAGACTGTCCCGATTGAACATGAGGTGAAGGAATACTTAACGGCCCCTCAAGAAGACGAGATTTGTAAACCCCTTGTCTACTGGAATCTTGCTGCGCGTCACTGGCCCAACTTAGCATGCATGGCGAGAGCAATGCTCGCTGTTCCTGCTACCAGTGCTCCATCCGAGTCCACATTTTCTAATGCCTTGAGGGTTATGAGTGATCACCGAGCCTCTTTTACTCCCACCAACCTTGAGGCTCAGGTTTGTTTGAAGAGCTGGAATAAGCTCAAGTAGTTGTTTATTTTTCAAGTTTTAAATCAGATTTATAAATTGTTTTTCTTTTCATTTCAAAGTCGGTTACTATGCTCCTAAAGCTTTTATAAAGAACGTTTACATGAAGTTGAAATACAAATATATCCCCTTTCCGAGCATGTTTTGCTCTTACTTCTGAGCTTGTCCGCTCTTTTTGTGACTTACTTGCGAGCCTGGCCCTGACTGGCCTCAAGGCCTGAAATCCGGGGCGTGCCCGGCTGCCCCGAGGAGATTTTGTAACATACTCGGGTCTCCTCGAGACCGGGTTCGGCCTCGGGGCGGCCCCGTCACACGCAGGGTCGGGTCACAGCCCTACTTTGACCCCTTTACCCAGACCCCATATCGATATCATACTCATGGGCTATAGCAGGCTTGAAATTGCATATCTTGGAACCAAGCTTGTATTTACATGGAAGAATTGAGCAAGTTGCCTCAACGTAGAAGAGAAGTTCAACTATTCAATTTTATGAGCACAGCATCCCTGATGTAGCTTGGCACGAATTTCCTGCCAATTTCCTCAACTTTGACGGGCAAGATTTTGAACAAACTGCATGAAATTGGTATCAAGAGAGTTTGGACTAGGATAGATGAACAAATGTAAATGTATCTCGAGTGTAGAAAAACCATATGATCCCCTGATCAGATTTTACAAGTTGTTTAATGTCGAACATTACGTTAAGACAGCTCTTGTTCATGATTCTCCGTCAATATTTCAGATGAACCTTTTAACAAGTTTAGCAGTCACATGCTATTATATTTCAAGACAAAGATAAATTGTTAGATTTCTTAACTTTATCATACTTATAAGAGTAGATCCGACTTACACATAAATGGTTTTTGCCCAAACTTACGAGGGCAAATGAAAAAATCACTTTTAGCATTGCTACAGACTAAAGAATTCCGGATGATAAATAAAAATCAGTTAGCAAAAAGTTGATCAATAAGAGAAAACAAATTGGAAGATGAATCGATGAAAAAAATAATAATACTGACGGTAACTCTTTGAGTCGTAGTAACCATAGTTCACACAGTTTTGTGAAACGGCTGGTCCGTTTCCACTCTGAGGTACACAGCCAGTCCATGCAACAAATGGAGCGTCTGAAAAACCATTAAGTTCATCAAATGAATCAGATTCGAATCAAGTCACAATGCTATAGATAGACAGATTCGATGACAAAGTCTTTGTTGAACTTACTATCATGACTACACTTATTAAGACTACAAGTGCGGGTGTTCACATTCTGTTCATCCGTAGTACAATCTACAAAGCGAAAAAAAAAATCGTCAGAGGGTGTTTATGTAGATATAAGATAAAATTGTAGAAAGAAAAGAAAAGTGATTTACATGCGTGATCGGAATCCGTCTTGTATGCACCTTTACAATCGATGGCGTTGACTGAGATCATGTTGGTAAAGAAAGACATGGCGATACACATCACAACGATGGTGAGATAATTCTTGAAGGACATATTGATGTAAGTGACGAATGAATTGATGATCTACTAGGATAGAATATAAAGATACATTAGGTCTTAGGTATACTTGATGTTGGTTGGTTAATTTGAGTGATCAAAAAGTAAAGGACGACAGAACTGACCGATCTTCAGAGTCTTTTTGAGGAGGAGGAAAAGGATATTCCAAGAGTTGGAAATAGAAAAAAGAATTCTAGCGGTGTACTTTCTCAAGTTGGTATTCGGAGTAAAAAGATAAAGAAGAGTCCTTTGATGAAATTGGATAATCGAAAGATAGTGGCTGTAGTGGCAAAAAAGATGAATAATCTGCTTCTGGAAGGAAGAATAACTTCTTTTTATACTCGAGAACAAGTTGTATCGTTACTACTTTGATGACGTATCATTGATTTACCAGGGTTTTATTGGTAGTAGTACTAACCCTGGGCTAGTTTTGTAACCTTTTTTATCTCGTAGATTCAATGCAGAACCCCTTTACAGTTGATATCTGAGGTCCGTCATCGATTTTATGCCTCACATTTTATCTGTGCTCTGAAAAGCACCTTAGCAAAGGGTCTTTGAGAAGACGCCAAGCTCAGCCTACAATACGCATTGGAAGAGTAAAGAAGCTCAAATTCCAAACTAGTACAAACCAAGACCAGCGAATGTGTCATTTGTGAAGCATGATGGACTGTGAAACAGTGATGAAGATATAGAGGTTTGAGGGAATCAAAAGCAAAGTCTTACAATCACGAACTGGTCATAAGAAAGTGAGAGTTGCCGCGTTCAAGACAAGTTCAGCGTTCACAGGTCCATAGACTTGAGCTTGAAGACGCCTGAAGGCCGACATAAAAATTGATCGATTTTTCCAAGATGCGTGACCTAAACTCAATGGAGTCCATCGTGGCAGTGGCGAGGCGTTTAGCGTGACCGAAATTGTATGTATACCTTGCTCGTGTTGCCCCCGGAGAGCTGGCTCGGAGCGGCTCGACGCCTCGCCGTCTCGCCGCCGCCGTCATGAGTTGACCGGTGTCAGAGTAAAAGAGCAAACGCTCAAACTTGCAAAATCTCAGCATCTAAGTACGATCCAACCACAAAGAAGGGTGTGGAAGTACATAGCCGGGAGCTGGAGCATGTTCAGCCATGACAGCTGGGAGGAGACTTTGAAGTTTGTCGTTGAAAAGTGATCAGGTTTTCAGAGTCTCATATCGTATCCTTTAAAACGCGCGCGTCCAACAGCAAACTATTTTCCATCGCAGAGTGTGCAGCTTGCTGGAGCACTTTAATCTCACCCAATGCCGGTGAGCAATTAATCCTCCTAGCTTAGCCCAAGCCCCACCAGCCGCGAAACCCTCACTCCCGTTCGGAGATGTTTAATGATGTGTAGTATAACTTCGAGCGAAAGCTGTTCCTTCTTGGCTTGTATACACATTCATGATACATACAAGAAAATGCTGACATGCTGTAGATTAGAAGATTAACCCAGTGACATTGTTCACTTCCGATAAAAGGTGCAAGTGAATGAGGTTACAAAAAAGTCCATAAAGCTATAATTGATGGTGTATAAAATATTTATCCCCATACGAGCTGCATGATAATGATGGTGTTGTGTTTCAAAGGTTCCCACTATATTTCAACCCACACCGCGCGTAATTCGCGGTTTTCCTGTACGGATTCGCAGTAGCCTTAGACTAAAGGAGGGTCAAGCCTTCATAGGAAAGAAGTCAGTTAGAGAAAGCAGTTGAATTCTGAGTAATGATGACTAACATTCTCCATTCGATAGGGGTACCTATATCAACAAACTGAAGTAGAGGGATTCCTTGTTGGTTAGAAAGTCTTTTGAGAAAGCAATTTAGCAAGCAAAAAAACTAACTGGTAAAACGATCTGCGCACAATCTTTTATGACATTGGGCTCTATGGGAAAGGTACAAAACCCAGCAACTGTGTAGGGTTTGTAGTCGGTGCCGTTGACCGAAACCTCTCTATAAAAGTGCGGATAGAGTCAGACCACTGGCGTCCATCTCAGATAGCATGGATTGTCAACGTACATCTTGGTTCTGCAATTTTTTCTATCACAAGTATGCAGCAAGGGTAGCAAGGTTGAAATGTCAGTTTTCAATGTTCAATTACTTATAATTGAGCCTGGCTAAATCTATCACGTGGCCTGCAGAACTAGCACGAGGGTGGTTACCCAGATGAGTTATACGCTTACTCGGTGTACCACCCAGGCTTGTAACCAGGAAGTGGCGGAGTTCGTGTTTGATTTCCCACCCAAATGCATACTATATGTTCTTCGAAAGTGCCCTTACAAAACTACACGCAGGAATGAAATGAGGATTAGAGAAAGATATTTTGATCAAATTGAATCATGAAGAAACCTACTCTAGCAGTTTTCGCAATCGTAGAGTTTAAGCCGCTCGGACGCTGCAATCCAATGCGTCAATACTTCACAAGGAAATATGATAGGTGAGAGTGGGGGCCAAATAAGCGTACAACAGGTTTGGTTGGCTGAATAGTGTCTCGGGGAGCCAGCGAGACTTGTTGACCCTGCTTTATCAAGCCTTCGGCTTCAGGCCACTTCAAAGAAATACAAGTCTACTCAGTGAATGTAACACAAGATTCAGATAAAATAAGCTTATTGGGACGCAGAACCTACTGTGAGTGTCTGCTTTTGAACCTTTGTTGTTTTTATTCTTTTTGGTCTGGTGTTGTCCGTTGTTGTGGCCATTAGAGCGGCATTGATATCATATGATCCTTGAACATCCAGAAAAGCGCATTGCGTTTCAATCTCAGGCTCAGATGGCTGTGCATTCGAAAGGGTACCTTGGAAGAAAACTAGAGCTACAAAGATGATAAATAACGAGGGAATATTCTTGTTTGCCAACATCTCGATCGAAGTGCAGAAAGTAGTGAGGAAAATATTGCGATGTGAGGGAGACAAAGTCAAACAACGAAGAGGTCATAATAAAATGCAAGTTATCATTTCGTAATATGTAATTGCGCTATATATAAACCTGCAATTCAACGTGAGACTCTGAAGAGTCGTCAACTCGAAGTCTTGCGTGAAATTTGAAATCTTTGCCTCCTTGAAGTTGACCTTGCGTGACTAAGAGCATCTCCAACGCAGTCGGTATCTGTAAAACTCATACACATCCGAATTGGGCCTGCTGAAGAAGTACAGCAGGCTGTATTCGTTTTTGAGAATTGACTACCTCCAACGCGCACCTGAGGTGCCCCCACCCAAGGTTATGCGGCTGCCGTAAATGCCAGATACTTATCTTCCAAGTTGATAATAAGATGCCATCAATCACAATCGATGATGTGATCATCGATTGTGATCGACTGAATGCGGGAATAAGATTACCACGTTCGTCCAATACGCGGCAACTCTGTCATTCCTCTGTCATTCTCCAAACGTCAAATTTTTCCTAGCGATTTCGAGAACTTGACACGAGAGAACCGCGAAGCTGAAAACGAGGGATCACACACATGGCAACTTGTGACAAATCATGTGCGCGCTGGAGGTTGGTTTTTGTGGCCAAACCGCTAAACGTAAATTACAGCTTACGTTTATGTCTAAATGGCTACGTTAAACTTACGTTTACAGAGTCGCGTTGGATGCTCTAAGGCCCTGTTTGGTATGGATTTCAGCGTTTATAAATGCGTTAATAATTAATAGATTTTGCAGTTGTAAAATCTATCATTTTTTGAAATCGCGTTTCAAAAGATGTAAACGCCGAAAGCCGCATTTCAAACGAGATTTTGCTCGATGGCGTTTGGTACGTACCACTCGCCATCTTTCACAATCAAAATTCTGCAAAATGTCCGATCTGTCCGACTCGCACGACTCGGATTCAATGAGTTCATCTATCGAGTACTCATCCTCCATTGAAGATTTGATCGACGACCCTGTGGACTACGGCGACGGTACCTCTTCCGAATCATCATCTTCCGACGAATCAGATATCCACATGGCCGCAGCAGCAGCAGTTGTAATTGAAGATATGCAGCGCGAGCAGCGCTATGCCAAGGTTCCTTGCAGGACTTCAGCTCTGAAAGGCTATGCTTACGAGAAGGAACTCCTTGAAGGGAGTAATGTCCGCTTCCTTGAGGTCTTGAAGCTGGAAAAGCATGCCTTCAAGCATCTTATGACCTACCTCAAGCCTTTATTGGAACCTTCAGAGCATGTATCAATCACTGAGCAAGTAATGATATTTTTATTCATCTCTGGTCATTCTCTTGAAATGAGACACGCTGCGGAACGATTCCAACATTCAACCGAAACAATCCATCGATATTTCCACATTGTGCGAGAAGCTCTGGAGGGACTTGTTGATACTGTGATCATTCAACCTGGACCTGAAGCTCCAATACCTGACGAAATAGCCGACAATCCAAAACTTAATCCGTGGTTCTCACATTGCATCGGAGCTCTTGATGGCACCCCTATTGAAGCTCAGGTCAAGTTTGCTGACAGATCTAAACATCGAAATCAACATGGTACATTATCACAAAATGTCCTAGCAGCTTGTTCTTTTGACATGAAGTTCCTCTTTATTTACGCTGGAATTGGAGGTAGGGCACATGACTCCTTTGTGATCTCCAAAGCCCGTGAGAACGGTGCTTTCATCGTACCTGAAGGTGAAAATTTCTCTTAATGCTTTTTAAAGTTGGAGTTGAAATTCTAATTCAAATGTATTTGCAGGAAGATACTATTTAGGAGATTCTGGTTATGCCCATCACCCAGATGTCTTCATTCCCTACTCAGGCACACGATATCATCTTCAAGAATGGCACATTGGCAATCGTGCTCCACGCACTCCTCAAGAGCTTTACAATTTACGTCATGCTACAGCACGGAATGTTATTGAGCGCATATTTGGTGTGATGAAAATGAGATCACAAGTTATGAAATTCATGCCTAGGTATGAGCTGGAAGTTCAATATTCCCTTGTGGTAGCATGTGCAGTTTTACACAATATAATACAAGAGGCTGGAGAAGACTATTTCTATGATGAGTTTGACCGGCTGCAAAGGGAGCAAGAGAATACTCAAAATTCAGAATGGGCACAGGCCAGAGCAAATGATAATTATGAAGAACCAGATCTTGGCATTCAAAATGAGGCACATGCTGCTCAGGACGCTATGGCACAGGCAATGTTTGATGAATATATGGCTCATCCTAGAAGACAATGGAGATAAACTATAGTTTAGTTTGTATTCAAATAGACTCAAGAAAATTTCAGATACAATTTCACAAAGAAGGTTTTTGATTTCAGTCAATGGAGATAAACTATAGTTTAGTTTGTATTCAAATAGACTCAAGAAAATTTCAGATACAATTTCACAAAGAAGGTTTTTGATTTCAGTTAAAGAATATTTTAGATACAAATTCACAAAGTGAAATGTTTTTGATTTCAGTGAAGATGAATTGAAATCTGGGTGGAATGATATTCAAATAGATTTCATTTTAGATACAAATTCAAAAAGTGAAATGTTTTTAATTTCAGTGGAGATGAATTAAAATTTGATGTTTATGTTATTAGATCACAAGATAATGTAGATACAAGATAAATCTATTTGCCATTGATTTCATTCTTGAGCCAATCCCATCTCATATCCTCAGGTAGTTGATTGAAGAAAAAAGCCTTTTCATCAACATTTAAAATAATAGCAGCTTTCATTTTTTCAAGTGGGTCTGTGATATTATCTTTGACTTCTGATCGAAAGGTGTCCATTGCCTTCACTTGATTAGGATACTTCTCCACCTTGGCCTGAATTCGACTTTCATTGAAGCGAAGTCGCTCGAGTGCGTTAGCTTCTGATTCTGCCCTTCTTTCATGTCACATTCTCTCGATTTGAATATCTCGATCATGGTTCATCTTATCGATTTTCGCTTGTCGTTCATCCCGGACCCTAATAGCTTCCTTACGATCTAACTCCTTAGCCTCCAACTTATCCTTGCTGACTGAAGCAAGAAGCATTAAAGCTTCTGCACTACTCGGATGGTCCGTCTTCTTTTGATGTGGGCGAGGTTTGGGTGAGAAAGGAGCAGCTTGCTTCGCATTGGTTGCTTTAGGTGGTGGAGAGGGTGAAGTTGGTGGTGGAGGGGATGAAGGTAATACTACTGGCGTGGTAGTAGTATTACCTTCCTGAGTCAAGGCCTTTTGAACAATCAATTGATCGGTCGAGATTGCTATGTATATGAACAATGATGATGATCAGTTTCATCCATTGGTTGTTCCTGATATGTGTACAACACCTACCTCCCTCACCTTCGGGCAGGCTAAGGTTGTTGGCATCATCGATGCCAACAACCTCATCATCGAGTGCCATCTCCTCGGCAGTGAGCTCATAACGCTTTATCGGTGTCTTCTTGGGAACTCGGCTGCCTCGGACCATCTTATCATCGGCGTTTTGACCGTCCTCAAGCTGGCGCATGAGCTCGTAATTAGGAAAGCCTTTATTTCTAAAGGCTTTGTACTTTGGATTCCCCTGATGAACAAATTTCATCAGTGCATATAGCAGATGAGACGATGATCTGGAAATATTACTTACTTGAGTTTTTATATTGAACCAAGCTTCTGAACCAGTTACCATCTTCATCTCATCATCCCAACCAGCGCCACTTGATTCTTTAAAAATCTATCAATCAGGTACGTACAGATTGATAATGGTTCTTGAGTGCTTGCATCATGTAATTCTCATGATAACGCTTGTTGAAATCTTCAACAATCGTGGTCCATGCTTCTTTTTTGAAAGTATTCTCCACTCGCAAACCGTTGGTGGCTTGCTCCAAAAGGCTTCGTAACAAGAACTCACTACGACCATTCCCAAAATGCGCTGGACTTTTAACACCTTCCGCAGACATCACGTTGACTAATGAAAAGCAAGAGGTGGCCGAAGTCCAGAAATCGAAGGTCAGGAAAACGAGATGAGGGAAATGGTGGATCCGAGAAATCAGTAGGTGAGGTGCGAGGTTGAGGTTGAAGTTCGAAAGAAAAGTCGTACTTAGCGAAATTTGAAGAAAAAGGATGTCTTGATCCTGCCGAGGGTCGAAATCAAAGGGTTGCACTGGTGTTAAAATGCGAGGTTTTGGAAGGAAATAATAGATTATTGGCTGCAAAATGCATTTGTAAAAAAGGGGCGAAATTGATAACAAACATGATTTTTTAAAAATGCGAAAAACGCATTATTTTTAAAAAATAATGCATTTCGCCCCGCTTTTGTTAAGTTTATTGCGTGACCGATTGATAAACTTGACAAAGTCCCACGCTCGCCTCGAGCGGCAGGTTGTGGGCGCGGCGCAAAAAATGCGCTTTGGGCGCACCAGATAGCAGGCTCGCCGCGGCACTCTCAGGTGTCAGAGAATTCGGAAAATCAGGGGTTGGCGCGCCTTTTCAAAAATCACACCAAATTTAAGAAATCCCGCATCCTGTCACCAATATTGGTGTTGTTGACATCAGCAGTTCAGGATGAGCCCCGGGCAGTCGGGCTCGGGGACCGGCCAGAACGACCCACCGAGCAAAATCTAAGAGCCCTGCCCGGCTTCCGAGCCGAACCCGCCTTGACGGGGACTCTTCCCCGGACACGTAGACCGGTCCCCGCCACCGAGAAAACGGTGCCCTACCGATATGTCGGTTCTCCGTCAAGTCCCCGCGAGTTCTCGATTGGACTGACCTTTTCCTGGAAATATTTCAACATGAAAATCTTGATTGGTGAAGTGCCCGCTGCTACCCATGGCTGATCATGCATGTATAAAGGCAGAACCTATAGCTGTGATTGAATGATGTCCATCTATTCAGTTTCATCTCCTCACCTTTCCCTCACCTATCGATCATGATTCTTTCGTCATCTCGATTTCTAACTCTTTATCGTTTTTATTATCTTGATATTTAATTCTTTATTGTTTTTATTATCTCAATTCGTAACTCTCTTTGAACACTGTTAATCGCTTCCTTGTATGTATCAACTGCTTGTTCACCCATCCTTGCTTGAATATGTATCATAACTGTTCATAATCTATGTACGGTTTCTCGGTTCTCCGAGGAAAATCGGGGATCTTGATACCTCAGGCCGGACCCCGATCCGACGGACCCGGGTCGGTGTCGGGGCTCTCAGAGCTCTAGCCCGGCTACCGTATCGACGGTACGGTAGACCGGGGATCTCCGCCTCCGCCGGAGCCGGGGCTCATCCTGATCAGCAGTAGGACTTGTATACCAACTGGGAACTCCAAAGACAACTGTTGCTCACCTTTACATGGCAAAACTGTTGTCGTAGATGGCTCCAGCAACTTGAAAATTAGAAAAAATATCAACAAAAAACAACATCTTGGTTCCCAACAATTTGTTTGTGGAAAAAACGCGCCTGGCGCGCCAAGTGGCGCCCCGGCTCGAGAAAAAAACGAACAAATGCGCCCACAACCCGGTAAACCGAAGAAGCGGGGGATAGGCTGAGACTCGTCTGGGATTCTGGGAATTGTGGGAAACCTCCGTACACCCATGGAAGTATGGCATTATACTGGTAATCATGTATGTAAAACAAAACTCTTGCCAGTTAAATCCGGCCTAAACCAACGGCTCAGTGGATCTCCAAGCCGGTGACATGGGTGTCCTTGACCATCGTCCCCTCCTCTTACTGATCGACTCACCGCCAACATGCTACCTACTACGAGAGTTCACCCACAACTCATCACTCAGCTGTGCATTTTTTTGTTGACAATGACCGAGTTAGAACTCTGGACCTATTCAAATAGAAGTTTGTGTTAAGTATTTTGGTCAGGTATGAATCCTCAGGCTTTCAAAAAAAAGGCAAGATATGTGTACATGTATGATAAGCAAAGGTGTTACTCTAAAAGATAGCTTGCGAGAAGGTGTTCAAATGAGAACAAGGCTCAGTCGGTATTGTCACCCTTGTTTTGACCTCAAAATGCAAACGGATTTTTGTAATGTGATCAAAAGAATGTACATAAACCATAAGAGCACTAACCTTGACTTTTGTGTTTCCTTCTGCTCCATTGTAGTTAAGCTCATCATTGTCCAAATCAATCAACTTCTAATCGCTTGATTTCTTTCATGCTTATCATCTGCTGACAAGCCCTTGGTCTGTGTAAATGTGTTATAGACGCATATATCTGGTATGTAAGCTGTCTTTTCCTGAAAGATGATGTTAGACTTTTGGATTTGATTTTGTCTTGAATTGTTTGGTTATTGACAAATCGGCCCAAGTTTGTTCAAAGGAATACATATGCTGAGCCTGTGAAAGGCATGGATGATGAGAGTTTATGTCAATTTTCACTTTGTGATTTTGCATTCAAGAGTCAAAACCACTTAAAGTGGTTTAAGCCAGCTGACATGTAGTATGATTACTGTATGCTGATATTGGGGGGCTGTATTACCAGAGTCCCAGAAATGTCCCAGTCCCAGATTCCCAGAATATTTCCCCCGATTCTTCGGTGCTCCCCCACAACCTGAGTCGAGCAAGGGACTTACGTCAGGCTGAGCCCCGTCTCCGGTGCACCGGACCGCCAGTACAGTTGTCAGGCAAGAGCTGTGTAGTCCCCAACACTGAGCCGGCTCCGTCCGTTTGGAAGCCGGGCTGAGGTATCAAGATCCCCGATTAATGTTAGAATTTTTTTATTAAAGTAAGGGAAGAGCAAATGGATACAGTAAGTAAATACATGAATTGTATTTCAAGAGTGAGTAGAGGAAGTGAGGTCAACAAAAAAAAGAAGTGATTGATCAGTGAAAAATTTGGGTACAGGGGAAAGATGATTGAATATAGCAGATTGTAATCCAGAAATGCCTGAGCCAAATTGGAAACTCGCAGGGATTCAGCGTGAAACCAGAAAATTGGTGGGACACCAATTTGTCAGTGGCGGGGGTTGGGCTAGGGGTCTCAGTATAAATGCTTTGTTTTTGCTTTTTGCATGGGGTGTTGGTCTGGGCGGTCTCCGTGCCCAACAGGCTGGGGCTTATCCTGGGACTTACACCAAACTTGTACCTTCCATAAACTTGTGGTAGAGTGTTGTGCAGGGAGTTTCCTTCAATCGCCTTTGTTTTTTCCACACCAAGGATTTGGGCATGGTAAGAATATATTAAATATGTGCCGGATTAAGGTGCATGTGGTACATATTTTTTTCCCCAAGGAAACCTCTCCCCTCCATGAAAGAAATTGCTTCAAAGTTTTGGCTTCAATAGCTTTTGTACATGTAAACCACACATGTAACCACTGCAAATGGGAAGTGTTGGTGAAAATAGTAAATTTTGTTCATCTATTATCTCCATACACTGCCAGCATTAAAGAGGTTT
>NW_006768813.1:266845-318054 GCF_000204055.1 Melampsora larici-populina 98AG31
CATGCCGGTGAGCCTGCTGTCACCTACTCATCTGCACAAGTTGCAAGAGAATGACCTTAAGAGAACTATGTTGCCGCAGTTGGTTATACAAACATAGAACAGGAAGAAATCAAGCAACCATTAAGTGAGATGAATTCAGAACATGATGGTGATGTTTTGATACAGCCAATTTGAGAATGAGGGTTTTTTCTTTGAAAAGTGCATCATGGTGTGAGGCTAGTTTTATTTTTGATCAAGTTTTGTTCCTCAACTGATTTTGAGAAGAGGGTATAAACCCCGTAAGAACAATTTTGGATTGGTTTTGACCACTGTGGCAATGCAATTTTTTGTAAAAAGACAATCATGGTCAAAAGTGCCATCAAGACTCAGCCTGGGGTTGGATGTTTCCTTACATAAAACAATAAATTACAATAGAAAGATATATATACCAATTCTTGTATTTGTTTGCATATCTGTTCTATTGACCATGATGATGAGCATCCATAAATAAGGCTACAAGAGCTTGCCGTGAGCGCAAAGAAGTCAAGCTCAATCTGATAAAGTCTCATGTGACATGAGCTTGAAGAAATCACTCAGGCCATCCCCAACATCACAACCTTTCCAGCCATTCCAGCCACTAAACCTCCCAAGACTGATTGTCAGATGGAGGACATCAACCATTGGTGCCTTGTGCTAGACAACTCACAACAAGCAGCAAAAGCATATCACAACCTTCATCCATGTTTGATCAAAGAGATACTTACTTGATCCATCAGCTTGAAGAATTGGGAGAGCTCAACTTCTTGAGGAAGGAGCTTGAAATTTCTGGTTCACAAACCGCCCTGATCCCAGTCTCAATTGACACAGCCATGTGCTCTATGGGCCAACAATAAAACTCAGATCTGGACTTGGAGGAGGCAGGAGTACACCATACTTGGAAATTGTGACAGATTTCTGCATCTGTGATTGTCCATCAATGCTTGCCTGAAGAAACTCATGGAAAATTGACTGCGCACAGCTGTATGCTTGACAACACGAGCAAACACAAATTGGATTGCCACTGTTAAAGTCAGAAAGCCAAGATCATTGTCATCTTTATGATTGACCATTCAGTCAACATCAACTGAACCCCTTGAATCTGATGCCGCATCCTGGGTCACACCAGCAAGTCTTGCTCATCAAGTCAACATGATCATTGTCCCTTCCTTTCCTGAGTATCTAGTTACAATTTGTAGAACTGCAGAAATCAATGGATGCATAAACTTAACTTTAGTGTCAAATTGTTGTGACCTGTCACACATGTTACATAGAGGTCTTCACTTACTTGTCTTGTGTCCCTGGTGTTGCCTTTCCTCACTTAGCAATCTGCTACATTCACAAGACCACCCTTGCTGTTCTTCTTGCATCTCTCTCAAAGCTACGACCAACACTTGAAGCGACCCGCCCGAAAAAGCGGAAGCGGAGCGGGCGCAGGGCGGGTTGACCCGCCAGCGCTTCAGCAGTTTTGTTATAGCGGGTCAAATCATCCCGCCACCGCTGCCAACCCGTAAATGTTGATGTAGCGGGGCGTGGATTTAGTGGGGCGTTATAAAGTTCAGCCCCGCTTCCTTCTTTCAGAGAGGTATGTAGCGTCTATGCAAGATTCAGAGCAATGATTGACAGGTATGTCATTATCTCTCACTTATCTCCCACATATCTTACTAATCTTGACCCTTTCCTCTGTCTTCAACTCACTCCAACATCCCTCCAAACACTTCCAAACCACCAAGTAGGCTCAACTTCTCACCTTTGTATGAGAAGATAATCAAAAATCAGCTCAAACCTGCTATGGTATTGCCTTCAACATTGATTTAAATCTAGAATGTCATCTCTTCCCTGCCCTTGTATCACAAACTTTGCTACTGACCACATCCCATTTCTCTCGATAGCCAGCTCAACCTTTGTGCATTTTTGGGGGATTACACAGCGGAACCAGAACGATCGTGCGCCATATGATCTGGGAAGCCATATAAGGTGAGTGTTTCACTCAATCCAGAATCCTCTTTCCCCAGTTGCACATTTTTCAGTCCAACAAAGCTTTATTGCAAACATATAAACCTCACAAACCACATCTTCCACTTTTAATTCTTAATATCAATCAATATTCATTACCTGATTTCTCTTGATTCCGAATCCAATTCAGCTCAAGTATCAAAACTATGTCGTCTCCTGTTCCCAGTTCAAACCTTGCTCCACCTCCTACTACTACCGGTCGTACTCTGTGTTGACAAAGCCCCTCAGCTTCCAAGCCAGGATTTGTAATCCAATTTCCTGATTCCTGAGTTTCAATTCGTCGTGCTTCAATCAGCAATACACTGTAAACATCAAACAACTTCCCTTCAATTGAGCAGGGGAAAATCATTAGAAGTATGATTGGTCATAAAGCATTGATAACTGCACACCTGAGCCATAAACCCCACATTACATATGTGCAACAAGCTGAGTAAGTTGGTGCTATCATGTACATACAGGTCTGCTCAGTTCCCTGCTCATCTGAATAAATAAATCACATGTAATACATCATGTAACTTTTTCCAGTTTGACAAAATCCTCCCAAAAATTGACTACATAATCCTCCATAGCTACTCAGGCAATACTCTGGACACCATTGAATAGTAACAGAAAAGGTGTTACATGAGGTTTACTTGATGAAATTACACAAAAGCTATGAGTAAGTGTATGTAGTCAATTCTTGAAATGCTTTTGTCAAACTGAAAAAAAATTACAGAAGGTATTACATATGATTTACTCATTCAGATGACCCAAGAGCTGAACAGCTCTGTATGTACATGATAGCTCCCAATTTCCCCATCCTACTGCACATATGTAGTGTGGGTGCTATGACTTGGGTATGTGTTGATCAATCCTTTATGACTAATTATACTTTCAATAATCCCCCCCCACAATTTAAGGGAAGTTGTTTAATGTTTGCAGTGGATAGTGTTAGTGACCTTCCCAATATTGACTTGAACGATACTACTTATGTTTCAGAGCAAGAGGAAGAAGAATCCAACTCATCTGTGGTGATCATTGAGGAGTTATCCGCTCCACCTAAGAAGAAAAAGCAACTTCAGCTTTCCAAGACCAAGTCAACCAAGCGTGCCAAAGGTTGTCCTTGTGGCTCTGGCGCATCTACAGGCTTACCTCGAGCTCCGGCAAAGAAGCAGAAGAGAGTGACTGGGCCTGCTCCGGTAAGTATTTGCCCAAATCCGTTTCCATCTTGATTGCACCAAGCTCACTGAAAAACTTCATTGGATACCTTTAGGTGAACGCCACCGGTGTTCCAGACGTAATTGACGTTGATCAAGACTCCAAGGTTGAGGTGATAGAGACAGAAGGTGTCTGTTGCGCTCAACTTGGACGGGTTTCCAAGCTCTTGGAGTACTACCATCCTCCAACCCACATCAAAGGCAAGGTGAGTACCCCAGTCTTGTATCTTTTTTCCTTTTTTGTATCAATCTTTGATTCAGATGCTCATGATCTTTTTTTTTGTTTTCAACGTTCCTTTAGACTGGTGACGATCCTAGATTGTACAAGTGTCGTTGGTGTAGGGGTTCGTACTCACTACAACCTCTATGCCCAATGCGACAGTGCCAAGGGGCGATCTGCCTGCCCACAAAGAGCCCGTGCCATCCAGGCCGGATGTAACCTTTGGCGCTTGTGGCAGCAAGAACAAGCCAACATGTTGGCTGCTTCCAACACTGCCACCGGTCAACCCACACTGGATTCCTTTCTATCACAGGCCACTTTCAGTGTTGAGTTATGCAACACTGTGATGGTCATGTGGATTCTCTTACATGCACTTCCATTTAATCGATTCTACGACGGACCTTTACAAGCGGCTTTCAAACTTGCCAATCGACGCGCCAAGTTGAGGACTCCTACGTGGGCTGCTGGGGTTGCTAAAGACTTGTATGGTAGCTTGAGCTTGGCGGCTGTGGGTTTGGTTCAAGTAAGTGAATGGTTCTTTCTTTTTGATTCAAAGTACTCATTTAAAAATCTTTCATTTGTCCTTTCCTTCTATTTCACGGCAGGGAAACCGCGGTAAGTTTTCATTGGTGCATGACATTTGGACCACAAAGGGCAACCGTTATGCATTCATCGGGGTCTCTGCCAACTTCATTGACAATGACTGGAACTATCAAACCCTTCATCTCACGCTGAAGCTGGTTTCCTGGAATAAGTATGGCCATCTCTTAGCTCGACCAGTTGCTCGGTTCTTGATTGCAAATCAACTGCACAAGAAGATAAGTAATTTTCATTTCATCATCCTTTTTTGTTTCATCTTTCTGTCTTTCTTTCACTAACCTTGCTCAATGTTTTGATTTCCGTCCTTACATGCTAGGACAGACTACTGACTCCGGCTCATCCAACAATACGATGGCGCGAGAGATGCAGCAAATGTTCTGGGCTTGTGACAATCCCATTGCATGGGATTCATCTGTCAATCACGTACGGCGCTATGCGCACAAGCTCGGCCTTGTAGTCAAGAAAGGCCTCAAAGAGCTAGATTTAGCTGCTGGTCACGTCAAGCCCACCACACCTCCTAGCACCTCGGTCCCTGTCCCTACAATCATCCTCAACGATGATTTAACTCACAATGTGGTCGACTTTGATGAGTCCGATGACAAGGACAATCTTCCGCCAATTGGTCAAGGAGATGGCGAGTTCGATCTTGATGAGGAGGACTTAGAGGCTTACCCGGCTTACGATGATACACCAGCCAATGGGTGTGTTGTGGTACAAGGCGCCATGAAAGTAAGTTGAAATTTGCACTCAATGTATGTCTTCTGCTTAGACAACTGACTTTGATGTGTTTATTGACACAGTCGAAGCAATTCAATGCATTACTCACCCAAAGTAATGCAAGGCGTGGTGAGTTTCAAGCCCGGGCGGTTCAGATGGGCTATCGTGGTCCCTCACCTATTGCAGGTTGGGGGGTACATTGGAACATCAATCTTGATAAGCATGAATCTCACTGAAAGTAAATGTTAGACTTGAATGGAAAGGTATAACATTACATTGAATCATTCTTACCTGAAAGGAAATGTTAGACCTGAATGGAAAGGTAAAGAAGAGAGAAACCAATCCAAAACAACAAATCAACTAACATATATATATGACTAATGACAATACAGTTATAAAGATAATGTTACATAGAATAATATTAGCATAAACTATGATTCAACAACACAACACTATCACATAGATGTCAATCATAACAAATCTTACCATGTATTCCCACCTGGTCGCAGGACAAGATGTAAGTTGCTCTTAATGGTTTCAACACTTATGTATTGCTGGCTGACTTTTTGGATGTTTATTTAGGTTGTTGACTCCATCCTTATTGCTGATTGAAAAACAAGATATTATGAGGGGATCATGATGTCAATGGACAAGTGGGATGCGGTCGATGCTCTGTGTAAGATCTTAGAAGTTAGTTTTTTTTATAATTCATTCTCTGCCATGTTTCCACTTTTAATTTCTTTTTCATTTCAGGTTTTCCGTCTCTCAACAAAACGTATGGAGGGCAATATCCCTTCTGGCTCAATCCTCCTCGCCGAGTATCTTTGAGTCCACGAGACTCTTTCTGATATGCTTGAAGTCACCCCTTTCCCTAGTCTTCAAGGTATGATCAAGACGATGTTGAACCAGCTTGAGAACTACCAGGCTGAAGCTGTCAATGCCGAAGTGATTGTATTGACTACTATCCTCAATCCCAAATACCGCCTCAAGTTCTTTGAGTTACATTATTCCGACACAGCTTCAGAAGCAAAGAAGCTCATTGAAGATCTTTTCGACTCGGCTTTACAATCCTGGCCTGCTAGCCCACCCGGTAGCCCAGCTCCAACTCCCTCACCCGTGTCTAGTGAAGCATACGGCCACTTCAACATATTTGCATCATCAGCCACTTTTCAAACGTCTTTGTCCATTTGAGCTGCGGAACTTGACTTGTACCTACAAGGCAGTCATCCCATTGTCCCTGGCCAATCCAAATTGTCTTGGTGGAGGGTAATTATTTTTTTCACTACTCTCCCTGATTGCCAGCAAGTAACTGACCCAAGTTCACTTTTCTTGAACAGGAAAACGCTTGTCATTATCCTGGCATTGCTTCCCTTGCCCAGGACTACTTCACCATCTCAGCCACGCCATGTGCTGTAGAACGCACCTTCTCTTCAGCGGCCAATATCGCTGTCCCAGCGCGGGGATCTCTATCACCAAAGACTATTTCTTGTAGTGTTGGTTGCCAAGAATGGTTGCGAGCGGGTATCCAGGTTGTTGGTAGGTTCTCTGAAGCGCTGGCTTATCTCACATCGTTTGGCAAACACAGCAAGAAGAAATCACCCTCATCTTAGTTATAGAAGGTTCACTGAAGGCACCAAATGTACATATCGTGATCAGCCGCTCTTCTTTTTTTAAATATCTTTTATTGAGTATCTTATACACGATTGTTCAAGCTTTTTTTTACTTTTCATGTCACTCTTTATGCCCCTTTTTCAACTATTTTGTAGCTTGATTGATCACTTGTTGCTTTTTTCATTTATATCTACAATTTCTAGTCACTCGTTGTTTCTTTTTGCAAGTATGAGTTTTTTTTACTCTATTCTCTTTGTAAAAAGTGTGTTCTTTGTGTAAATTGCAAAAAAAAAATGTGAATAGAAATGACCGCCTCGGCCCGCTTCCTGGCCTCTGGACTTGCTTAAGCGGAGCGCGAGCATAGCGCTTAATGTCACTTGCGCGCCGCGCTTCAAAGGTTATGTAGCGGGTTTGTGTTCATAGCGGATCGAGAGCGGGCTTGACTTAGAGCGGGATGCCGCTGCGCTACAGATTTTTGACAAAAAAGCGGAGCGCCTCAAGTGTTGCTACAACACAAATCATCCATCAAATGCTTGTATTACAACAGACATGAATGAACTGTTGTAGTTCTTTACCAACATAACAGCACCCATTATGTTGAGGGTGATCATCCTGATGTTTGTGGTCCCAACATCAAAATATAATCATGCATGTTGTAACTAAATCACTTACCACATGGAATTCACTATGGGATGATTTAGGTTCTGCTTCACCAATAGTGGTACACAAAGTTGAAAACCACATGAAAAAACCAAATGGATTTTTTGGTTTTTGTGGGGAAAATCAAAAAATCCATGTGGTTTCATGCAGGTTTTTCATGTGGTTTTCAACTTTGTGTACCACAATGATAAATCACCATTACTCAGGTCATCCCACACTGGCAAAGTCAAAAATTGAATTATTGTGTCTATGTCAAATAATCCATCCCAAAAACCTATCACATCTTGATGTCAGCTTCATCAAAAAGACCAATCAATGCTCTTTTGAAGTCTTGGAATGAGAATGAGGAGCAACAAGATTATGACCCTTTGACTTCCTTTTCAACAGCCCTCATACACCTCCACCACCTCCCCAGACTTGTATCTGCATAAATCAAGAAATTGAGGCTGTTGTTTGAACTTCCAAAGGCAGGTGACAGAACCAACATGTTGAAATGATAAACTCAAAAGGGGATTGTCAAATGTGAGGGGTCAAAGTGTTGAACCATCAAAGGTTTGGGATTTGAAGAGTCAAAAAAATCAAGGAACAGTTGACCTGGTTGACTGATTGGATGTGTCAAATCTTAAGACAAAACATGAATCAAGCTTGTGTAAATTTAGACAATCTTAATTCATGATTTTACACAATTGAGTTTGTAGGGACCACAAGTCTAAAAAAGGTCTATAGTGGACCTGTGTGAGTTTTATTGGCAAAGTTTTGATAAAACACCTGTTTACTGCACCCATAGTGGGTGATCTAGGTACTTGAAAAGATTGATGATCTATGCACAAATTCAGAGATTTATGATGGAGACAATGTTGAAAAGATTACTGAACTCAACTTGTGTGGCTCAGCTAGAGACCATAACAAGTCAACAATTTGTGAAAATAAAAAATCTTTGACACACTGGGCTCATCCCAAGTACTTTGATCTACACTCAAAAAGTCTTGGAAAGTTGTCTCACATCTCTGACTTCATTTGTGAAACACATGCTAGACTTGTAATACCTCCATATCATACGACATATCTTCATGCAAAATACGTTGCTGTGATCATCACTCCAGGAAAGGATTCAGATACCTGATAAGAATCAAAGCATCTCAAGCACCAGACCAAGTTTTGAGAAATTCCAATTTATGAGGCACTCCATCCTGTTGCTCATGAAGCTCTCTATTTGTATGACTGCTAATCTGCACACAAATCATTTGGCAAGAATTCTCTTTGAGCATCAAAAATGCTAGTTGGTACTACTACTGGGGATACAAAACCAAAACTTTGAGAGTCTGTGGCACCAAGTGAAGACCTCAACATATATACCAATTGAGCTTTGTGGACTCCCACAGTCAATAGGGTTTCCTTTCAAAGTGCAATTACTCAGATAAAATCTTTTCTAGGAAATCAAAAGGTATCAAAAGTGAGTGTGGTATAATGTGTGGACCTACCATGAAGATCAAAGAAACTCAGAACAGCTTTTGCATCTCTAAAATTGAAGACCAAAGAAATTCAGAACAACTTTTGCATCTCTAAATTTGATAAAATTTCTTAAGCTGAGCATATTCTCAAAGAACCAGGTAACTCAATGCAAGGCAAATTGGGTAAAGAGTTCCCTGAGCCACTAGAACTCTTGTCTGATCAACCAAAGGAATGTTGTTGGTTCTATAAGACGTGTTGAATTACATTATGGCTTATAGTGTGTAGAACCATTCCATCACCAGTGTACCTCAAACATTGCTTCGATGTTGAGCTTTCTGCACACATGATGTTGATATGTCTCAAAGGTTTGGGCGTCCATCTCTTTGAGAGTGGTAAGGTCACATGCTCAAGTTTAAATCTGATCATGGACAATGGCCAAGTCTGGTGATACACACAATAAAATCCTTGATCTCGAATCTGTATCTGGGCATGAAGGCTTTTGGAAAGATGATTTTGTTTACTTCATCATACTATCACCATGATCAGATTGTTCATTCTGCATACATGTCACCTTTGTGAAGGAACAGTGCACTGTACCAACAGGACTCAATTATCATATTGCACGATCAGCCTTGGCAAATCTTTTGCACAGCTCAGTGACGGTTGTGAACATTCAAGCACCACCAAAACAAAACATCAACTTTTTTTAACAGGAAATCATATATATGTACACACACTCGGACCAAGTCCATTATATCCATTAAACTCAATCATGTTCTCAAATCACTATCAAGTAATTAAATCGCATGCAAGCTGTCATAAGCTTACTAATCTTTTATATGCTTTTTACCAACACAAGCCACTCAAGGTTCATCTGAATGGGGGTTCGTTCATGGATTGCATCCAAAGACTCTTCTATTCAATCATGAAACATCAAAATACATGCCACTAAGGTGGGGAAACGATCACAGCACGATGATCCTACACTTAGTCTTACTTTCATATCATTAAACCCCAGTCGTAGTCGTTCCCGAGTTGGGTGTTGCCGTCTGAACAGCTGGCTGATGTGTCGCATAAGTAGTAGCAAAGACATGTGAACCCGGAGTAAGCATCTGATGATGGTTTGTTCCACCGGATTTACAATGCTGGTTTGGTGAAGGGATCGGATTGATGTGATTGGCAAGTTGATGATTCGAAGGTGGAGAGCCATAGATACGCTGTGTTGTAGGATGAGATGAAGAGTTGATTCGAGTGGGGATCGGAGAAGGTGAAGGTGATGTAGAGGGCATGGGATGGGCGGAAGGCTGATTGGGTGGAGGCGACTGTTGGTGTACACCTAGAGCAGAAGGCGGTCTTTTCACTTGTTGCCTTGCCCCTGGTGATTTCATATGAAGTAAACTGGGGCTCGGATGCCTGGAGATTGAGGCCTGCGGCGGTGGCGAGGCAGCGGAAATTCGTGATCCCGAAGGGCTGCCATTGAGACGCAACTGAGGATTTGTAGAGTTGGATTGGCTGATCGACATCATTCCATTAGACAAGTTTGCAGATGCGTTGATGCCGTTCATCATTCGAGCCGCAGGCGAACCGTTTGCGGGTATCGGAATCGACCTCGCTAAGCCCCCGGGTAAAGGAGACATGCCTGAATATGGCACAGGGATCTGACAGCCTGCTTGTCCAGTGGGACCGTTTCCGTTCACCCCTGGCGAATTCGAGTTCGTGCCCGGCGTGCCGGCGTTCAGGGGAGCAGTACCATTCGGCCATCCTACAGACCCTGAGCTCTGCAAGTGTGACTGAGATAGGTTGGAATTGTTTGCGGGGTTCGATGATGATCCGTTGACGGGACCAACAGGACCAGATGGGTTGCGTCGCCCACGTGGAGTCATCTGAATACCCAGGTTGCCGTTAAGAGGAGCAGGCCCCGAGGCCACTCGCTTTCCATGTACAGCATTATTCCCCTGCGCGTGTACAGCCGCCTGGACTGCCATCATTTGTTCTTGTAAAGTTGAAGGAGCGAGCGGGTACTGCGCACGAGCGAAGCCCATATTCAATATATTGGCGACCGGCTTCTCAGGAAGTTTACCTATCTTGACCACAGGAGGGTCCGGATCAGGTTCTCGGTTGAGATACTCAGAGACTCGCGAGAGATAGATATCAGCGTGCGATTGTAAACAGTCGACATCCTCGGAATCGAGTAGGTTCCGCCGTTTCGAGACATACTGGAGACTGTAATCATCAATAAGAGGTGGATCGTCCAAAGACGGAAACTCATTGCGTAGGTCGTCGTCAAATCTCCACCGCTCAGCTAGCCGACGCTGGCGCGCTGTGTCTTCGTCTTGAGGCAGCAGGTGTGAAGTGCTGGTACTAGCCAAGGGACCAGTTGACGTCCGAGCCGGGCGTTGATTGGGAGCAATGATGCGATCAAGAATGAATCGACCGCCACGGCCTACGCGTTTCCGGTATTGATTGCTTTCAATGATGGGCGTAGCAAATGCTATCCCTTGCTCAAAACCGGAGGCCAATTCACGACTTGATTTTGCGAGCGAAGGCGTGTCCGACACCATGGGCCCGCGCCACCGCATGGCAGACGCCGGGAGAGCCATGGATTGATAAGCTGAGTCGGTGAGGTCTTCCCAACCGTTCTGCTCTTCTCGGCGTCTAGCAAGGTCCCGGTCCATACTGCGGTTTGTTGCTTTGACTTTCTCGTGTAAGAGTAGTACGTCTTGAGCATAGCCGGCTCCGGCGGAGTTGGCAGAGAGGACACCCGCTTTCCGGAGCGGGCTTTTGACAATGCTGTGCTGGGCGCGATCAGTACTTAGTTGGATAGAACTATAGAGGGAAGGCTGACACCCTTGAATCTGATGAAGAAAAAAGACTGTGACGTACCCAAAACCAGATCCCTCACGCTTACGCTTCTTCTCTTTTTTATCGACCAGCAGATTTTCATCGCCAGTGGGCTCACGCAACGTACGTTTCATCTCCCTAACCATACATCTGCCCTCGAAAATGGCCTTTTCCAGCTCGACTACTTCCCTCTTGACACGTTCACGCGAAAGGACGGTATTCAGTAGCTCTTGGGCCTTATGTAAGTCGTCTCTGAGGCGTATCAGTCGGTCCATATTTTGTGCATCCGTACGCCGTGTCTTGCGAACAGTTTTGATTTCCCTTCGACGGAAACAGACATATGGATTGTTTTCATTGGATTCATCAAACTGCAAAAGTTGAAATTTGTCAACCGGACAGCAGTTTTACGAGTATATCAAACAAGAACTGACGTCAATTGCAGGCATAATGGGTTTGCCGCCGCGCTTCAGCCTTCGTTCTTTCCAATGAGAATAAACGAATTTGGCGAAAATCTTGACGCTCGAGAGTCTGGGGTTAATCACAGTACCCTCAAAAGTGTGTTCAAAGTCAGCTAGTGAGGGCAACCGATTGGTATCCTGTAGGGAAAGTCGACGATATCAGCTTATACGCTCAAGTTATGGCAAAAAGGGAGTTCCACAATACGATACGTACCAGATGCAAGCCTGGAACGGTTTCCTCGGTGGTTTTCTCGAAATGGTCCATGAGTCTCTCAAAATCATCTGCTGATAACGGACCAGGTCCATCGAATTCGAGCTCGACACGTTCTTTCTCCTTCCCCTTCCTTGCACTGGGTCGCTTGTTCTTCCCCTCTTCCCCAGGCATTCCAGAAGATGATTTGAGCAGGTCTTGAGATCGAGCATAGTTGGAATTATAATCTTTCAGCCAAACTTCGTCTTCATCGTCCATGGTGTAATTGACATTATCCAGTGTATCTTCAACTGTATCGCTGAACCGAATGTAAGAGCTCGGAAGAAAGAGTTTTGAGTGGGCATATAAAGCCTCATAAGCTGCAGGCTCGACGAGACCTGTTGCATCTGGAATGGGGATATGAGGAACGGCAGGTTGACGAGAGGTCGCCGACGAATTCTGGGCCGCCACTTGAACAACTTCAGCCAAAGTTGCTGAGCTAGCCGGCAGACTTTCATTGACGGCAGAACGGAGTAAAGCGGCAGTCGAGGCATTGATGACTTTTTGTAGATGATGTTCGGATTCTTCCTCCTTGTCAACCCCAGTTTCGAGTTGTCCAATGCGTTCACCGGCAGTACCGCCCATCGACGCCCGTCGGTCCTCCTCGAATCCAAACTCTTCATCCTCATGATCGGAAGGTACGTCAAGACATCCAGTCCGGATTGTGATCCGAGTTTTGAAATTGATCTTCCGGTTCCGAAAGCGAGTAGAGGCCTTGGGCATACTGTAAGGTCAGCCCAGTTCCGGTGTCCGCAATATTTTACCAGGAGGCGGGCGATAGGCAGGCGGAGGGGTAGGAGAAGCGATGGAGAGCTGAAAGTAGACCATGGTGGTTTGGGGAAATGTAAGAAGAGGTTGAATTAGCGTATGTTCGGACTGGAAGAGAAGCAGTCAAAGGTGAATAGTGTGATGGGCAAAGATAACATGGAAGTGATGAGAGTCAGGAAGGGAGGGGAATGATAGTGATGAGTGGGGTTTCAACCATCATCGTGATGAGATTGATGTGACTGAAACATGCATACATTCAAGCATATCATCATCACTACTGATTAACACATTGTTAGTTAGGGTTACTCGATTAGAAACCAAATAGTATTGCAAGGAGAGAGAGTCAACAGAGAGAGAGAGAGAGAGGAAGAGAGAGGAAGGGGAGAAGGAAAAGCATAAAAAGCGGGGCACAAGACGGGTCGGGCTCAGATCAAAACATGTGGGACCGAAAGAGGAAAAAATAGCCAGAGATCAAAGTAACGTAAAATTGTTTTGAATCGGAAGTAGGGAAGATGATGAAAGAGAACGATGAGAGAAAGAATAAAACATACCTGAGAATGAGAAGAACCTCGAACGATTTAAAGAAAGAGAATCGAATGAGAGGTGAGATGAGGAATAGAAAATCGATGGTGAAGAGGTTACAATCAGAGTCAGGATGTGAGAGGGGTCGAGAATCAGGTAAGTCAAAGAACCACACGCGATTTAAGAGAGAAACGAGGTTTGAAGAGAAGTTACAGTCAAAATTAGACTGGGGAAGGTAATTTTACAATAAAAGATGACTTTTTTAATGAGAGCTTTGTTGTATGTATCAGATCAACTCTATGTAATAAAGTGTAGCCAGAATTGAACTTGAAGAGAGATGGTCAAAAAGGTTTTAAAAATAAAACTTGAATCGTATTTGTATTAACGTTTTAAGTAGGGTCTACGCTTAAGTAAATCGCTATGTCTTCATGGAAATGAAGATCGTAAAGAGTTTGTATTCAAAAAGAAGAGAGCGATTCAAGTTAAAGAGTCAGAAGAGTTGAGCAAAACAAAACAAAAAACATCTAGAAACGATCAAAGGTTTCTATGTCTTTGAAAGGTTATGGTCAAAGATCGAGACTGAGTTCGAAATTGAGAAAAGCCAAGTTAACGAGAACAATGAGTTTCTTGAGGATGAAGGTGGAAGTCGAAACTGACCATCGGGGCCTCGTTCCTCTCTTCTCTCCCTGTCTGTCAGATGTCTCCCTCTCTGTTACACTGATACCAAGCCAATTTAAATCCTACATAGCTCAATAACTTAACTTCACCCTGCGTTTGGCAGAAAGCCAGAGGCGAAAGCTCACTTAAGTATCTGAGCTGATCAATACCTCTAAATTTAAATCAAAATGAAATATGTACCACAGATTTCGACTTCCTTCATTTCAATTTCAAAAATCCATTCCCACAAATCTCCGAAAGAGATGTTAATCAAAACCTTCCCTGCTTGAAATTCAATGGGAGGATTGGGCACCGGTGGGATTGGGAGCATTAACTCAGTCAAGAGAGACGTTGTATAGTACATAGATTTGAATGTAGAATGGCATGATGAGGCAAGAAGAGCAAGAAGTGCTCAAGTCATTTTAAAAGCGTTTTGAGCCCTGAGCCTCAATTCTGCATTTTTTAAAATCGTGTTCTATTTATGACTTCTCCATAAATGCAGTTTTTGAAAAGACAGTTTGGATTTACTCAGTTTTAATAAACTTGATCTTGCAACCTCAATCAATCTCAATCTCATTCTCATTCTCATTCTCATCACGATTATTCTTATCAACTCAAAGACTTTAACATATCACACCATCAAATCAAACTCAAATCAACCATCCTACTCGATCCTCAAGATGTCTTCGATCATTCAGGCTGTTCTCTCTTGGCTTCGGTCTCTCTTTTTTTCAAAAGAACTCGAAATCACTTTGGTCGGTTTACAGAATTCAGGAAAGGTACATTATCCTTGAACTATCTCATACACATCTTACATAGAATCTGTAGCAATCAGCTGACTTATTTGGGGGAAAATTCTTTGGGAATCGTAATTGGGGTTTTGGTATGATTTGAGTAGACTAGCTTGGTTAATGTTCTTATGGTTTGTCATATCTGATTATTTAGTTTCCTTTTTTTATGAATATCATCAGGAATTAGAAACCTACTACTTTATATCCAAAAACCATTTCAAGAAATTTGAAGAAGGAAGAAACAATTTCGACATTTGATCAAATTCATAACAGATTCATCAAGAACTTCATCAAAACCCTTGAATCATTTTGATGTTCTGACTCGTCAAGAACAAATAGCTTGTGACTCAATGGATCTTAGAACTTTGGCTGCTTGGCTCACATTATCTTTGAACTTTTCTTCTGTGTGTATGTGTGTGTGAAAACCCAATTTACAAAGTCAGGTCAATTTTCAGAAACAATGATACCTACTGTGGTACGTAAATCAAACACCTTTACATCACTTTGAATTTATCTAACCTTGGGTTTTGCTTGGATCATACTAGGGTTTCAATATGAAGAAATGTACAAAAGGATCGGTTACCATCAAGTTATGGGGTGAGTCATTTCTCCGCTTATCATACCTCAACCTAACTTCACTAATACTGTTGACTGCGCTTTCCAGATATCGGAGGGTGAGCATTCCACTCTAAACTCCCATTACGCAAGAACCGAAATATCAAGCTTTACTATTCTGATGCAATCAAACAGTCAGCCAAGGTTTCGATCAATGTGGGAACGATACTGTCGAGGTGTATCAGCAATTGTCTTTCTAGTGGATGCCTCTGAACGAACGGCCGTAGAAGCATCACAGATCGAATTACATTCATTGATCTCTAAACCAGAATTGTCAGGAATCCCTTTATTGGTCTTAGGAAACAAGAATGATCTTGATGGAGCTCTTAAAGTGGGCGAATTGATTGAAACATTGTAAGACAAAAAATCGTGTTCTTTTTTCATATATCTGATTTTGGTCTTTGGTTGGAAAGTGGGATTGATTCAAAACTTTGGGTTTGGTTTTGTAGAGATTTATCAAAAGTCACAGGTAGGGAAGTTAGCATTTATTCTATTTCAGCCAAAGAATCTATCAATATCGATGCCACCCTCAAATGGTTACTCAAGCGTGCCACATGAATTTGATCTATGTATGTATATGAATTAAGGCCTGGGTTATGTAAGCTCGAGTGAAAGTTTTGGTTTTTTGGTGTATTGATCTTCGTTATAGTTTTTGCAATCTCTTTCGAGTTTTTGATATAGATGATTTTGCTTTAGTTCAGAAATCCGCTTGTTGATTTTTTTTTGTGTTTTTCGTTTTGGTGGATTTGTTGTTATGTATATTTGTTCACTTGATATGATTTCTTGTTGCGAGGACAGGTTTGGAGGATATTTCATAGTATGTAAGGTTTGGAATCAATGAGTTAGCAATTGCATTCATAGTACAGGTATGACTGACGGTGTTTATACGTCGTATAGAAGGACTCTATGATTATATGGATGTATCAAAGGTCGGAATCAAAACTCAAGGAGCCTCTGATCTGTGAACATCTTGCTCTTGGCAACCAAAGAGACCCAAAGTCAGTCTTTGGGTCTGATTTTTCTCCTCCAGCCCCACCGATAGCTCAGCTTGAAGAATTGGGGTAAGTTTTTGCACCTTTCACGGATCTGTAAGAGGTGCAAAAAGGGCGTTTACGAGGCTTGTGTCACCGCAAATTGCTTTCGCTGTAAGAGCTTTTGAATGGTTAAAGTGTGGGCGTGATCACGAAACAAATCACACCGGTCAACAATTTTGGAAAGCAAAAAGACCAACAAAAATGTTGGTTGGTTTGTAGTGGTATTATGTAATTTCGAGCCATCTCGAAAGGATTCCCAAAAATTTGAACTGCGATTGAAGGGTGTTTGGAAACTGGTTGGTCGGTTTTTCGCCCAACCCCATGAAAGTGTGTATAGGTGAGTATCATCCATTTGAGAGATTCTCGGATTTAGTGGTTATCTCCTGCAGTGCCATACACATGACCCTGATCACACCAATATTTCAGAGTGGACTGACGTATATATTTTGAAACATGGAATCTTATGCAGATTAGACATCTTGCGTACGTATATCTCCAGTGGGAATGGTGCTGACTGTACCATGGAATTGCTGATGCTTGGCTCGCTTGGATGAGGGCTTGATCTTGGCTTGAAACAATCGGGAAAACAAAATTGCCCCCACATACGAATCAGAATTTACTCCGAAACCTTCGAATGATTTCTTTGGGCAGTGCAGTGCCAGTGGGGGGCACTGGGAGTTGAACGCGGCCACCGGTCGAACACGGCACGCTATAGCCTTTACCAAAACGTCATTTTCTGTCTTGTTCAAACAAAGCTGTGTAGTAAATTGAAAAACGAATGAGGGATTCCTGGTGATTCTTGAGGGCACAAATTGGGTGGCGTATTCCATGACTTGATGTTTTTGTCTGGAGGTGCTGAGCCTATAAAAAGGATCTTTGGGAAGTGACTCGATCGTCCTTCATACCCCAACACGCTTTTTTATTTGTCCATCATCACTTTTAAAATTATTAGTTAACTTATCTTTAGCTCTCTTTTACACCATGCTTCTCGTCTCCAGTAGCTTTTCCTTAGCCCTTGTGGCTCTCTTCAGCCTTGTGGCTAACCCTGCAGTTGAAGCTACTAGTCATACGATCTGTTTTGATTATTTTATGATGAAAGATGGTTGTGTGTTCTCTACTAACGATCCTAAAAAAAGATGTGAACCTGATGGTAAACCACCCAAACAAGGTGTTGGAGTGGTACGTTGATTTTTTAATCCAAAATATTTTCTTTAACATATCACTCATCTACCTCGTTTTAACTTTTGATCATAGCTCAAATCACCCGGTCAGAAAAAACACCGTCGTGATGAAGTCAGCTTAGAGCGTCGTTACGATACCCCAAAAGGATCTAAAAGTGTTCGTATGATGCCTTTAATCTTCACGATATTCTTGTCGCTCATTCCTTTTTATCCGATAACAGTTTTTCGTTTCTGATGGTACCGGTGTAAGTGATTGAACTTCTTTGCAGAACAACTTTTTCTCAAATCCTAATTTGCATTATTTTACTCTCTATCAGATCTGCGGTACTTACAGAGGTGATCAACCTGGTGCATGCCTTTGGGCTGGTGGTCAGGATGGCCTTGGAAACCCAACCGGTGGATGGCTCAACGGGTTAGTAGCCCGTTAGATATCTCTAGCAAACATTGCTCTCCCGTTAATCGCCACATTTCCTTCACACAGTACCAAGACCTCTAACTGTGGAAAGCAACTTTACCTCCAACGTCAAGGCAAACCTGAGACAGTGCAATACGTCCCTGTTCTCGATGGTATGTCGATATTTCATCATTTCACAATAATTAGAAAACCTCCAATGGATTCGAACTGATTTCTGGTTAAAATAGGTTGCGACTTTAACATCAAGACAGAATACCCTGGTTGTTTCCAAATCGCAGTCACCGAACATGTAAGTCTCAGAGTCATAATCCAAAGCATAGTGTCTATTCGTAAACATATATCTTACCTGTCGATGTTTGTGCAGACTTTCTATTCGATGAACCCCACAGCTGAAGAATTACGCAAGGGTTATCTTACTGGACTCACCTGGGACTTGTGAGTGATTTTTCTTAATTTCTCTATCCACTTGACTTCTAATGTTAATATTCCACACGTTTTGTAGTAACAACTTGAATGGTGACAAGACCCGTAACGGACCTATTTAGACTTAGTCTATGAACAATACGTTTGTTTTTTTTATATCATCAAATTAAATCACGTTTTTGTCATGTCATGTTATCAATGTCTTTTCTTGGAAAAGCAAATGGTAAACAGGAAATCTTGTTTTATCTTATCTGTAATTCCAATGAATATTTTATGAACATTATTTTGTCCCATATTTGAAGACTTTGAAACGCTTCAAGATCAGAGTTGCACCATAGTAGTATCACCTACAAAGAACAAGATAAGTAACCGAGGCATCTTTCTGCATATCTAGTCTTAGCCCCTTCCCTTTTTTCCCATATCATGCAGTTCCATGGAGCTTTGTGATGATATTGATATACCTATCAATCTCAAGTCTCTTAATCATCCAAAATAGTTCTTCTCTAAATATAAAGTGACACTTGAGCTGAGGGATAAATGTATTTTGAAGTGCCTCTAGTCTCAGAGAGAAATGTGTAAGATACGATGGATTGATTTATTCAACATGAGAGGTTGTTAGTTTACCTCAGAGCCCAGTGTATCATCTAACTTAACTAAGTCCCTCCTCCTCGCAGGCGTCCTTCGGAGCCTGCGTCCGGAGGACGCCTGCGAGGAGGAGGGACTTAGTTAAGTTAGGTGTATCATCAAACTTAACAAAGTCCCTCGAGCCGTACCAGCTCAAACGAGGGACTCACGCATAAGCACGATTTTTTGGCCTGAGATCGGCCGGGGTCTTTTGCAAAAATCTAGCAAACCCTCTGCTCGCTAATCACCTCAATAAACTGTTTACGAGCTCTTATTCAAAAGAGAGCGCTGCCTCCCTCTCTTTGTTTTGCCGCCCTCGGCTTTTCATTATCTCAAACATGCACAAAGAAATCTCAAAAAGTTCTTTTGGGGCTAAGCACGGGGCCGTACATGACTAAAAGAGACTGCGGCGACCTAAACTCATGAATTTCGGAAACAACAACAGTTTTGAGGACAAAACTGTCAAAACCAAAAAGCAAACTGCAGTTGGCCACTCATGTCGGCCGTAATTTCTCTAAGTTGCCGATTACGAGTAACCTCGTAGCACCACTCTCAATTTCTCCAAGTTGCCGATTGTGAGTGACCTCGTAGCACCACTCTAACTATTTCATCTCCATCGCACGATGCTACGTAGGAGCCAGTCCAAAACCGACCATGCCTTAATAGCACAGCAAGCGCCTACAAGATCGCTCACCATGCGACCAAAGCGGCTTCCACAGTTTGTCGATACTAGTGAAAACAGCCAAGTGGAAGAAATCAACAACTTGTTCCAGTCAGTATATGGATACAACGGTCGAGAACAGCAGAACAAATCAGCGGTGCACCTCCTCCACGGACGTACCGTGTTCCTACTAGCAGGCACTGGTTTTGGGAAGAGCCGAGTGCCGGAGGTATTCTATCTAGCCCATGATCATCAAAACTACGCCCCCATTGTTCTCTGTATCAACCCTTTAGACTCACTGGGAGATGATCAGGTAAGCCATTACTGTACTCCTGACACTGATAAATCACAACTGACGCATGTTCTGGGTTTGCAGGTGAGCGAGAAAAGTCGAGTGCACTTGAACAGTGTCAACTTGAACGGGCCAAACTGCTCGAAGGAGAATTGTGATCAAATTCTCGCTGGCCGATATGCTTTTGTATATGTGGTGAGGTTTTTTTCATGATAAGATCTGTTACGTGTTAGCATGATGTAGGGAGGTCTGGCTGATGACCGGCGCTTTGAATCCTTTGCAGAGTCCGGAGGTGGCCTTGACAAATAAATTGTTCGACACAATGTGGCGAGATAAACGTTTCCAAGAGCGATTAATCCTGATTGTAGTGGACGAGGCGCACATGGTTCACAAATGGGGTATTGTTGACAGCGGCCAAGCCAAAAAGATGGCGAGCCACGTTCGTGTCCAGGATGGTGGTTCCTTTCGACCTTCTTACGGTGAACTAGCACGTCGCTTTCTCTCTGCGACGAGGATTCCCCTTCTTTTGATGTCGGCTACCTGCCCGCCACAGGCCATCCATGCGATTCTGGCCAATCTCAAGCTAGACTCTCGAGACGTTCGTGTGCCCCGTGCCGAACTTGTTCGCCCTGAAATTCGGTTCATTCGAAGAGCCTTCAAGCGGCCATTGAAAGCATCCGTCCGCGGGGTTTACGCTCATCATTCCGTTGTACCCACCAAAGATTTAGTACCTACGCTTCTATATTCTGGCACCCAAACAAATACCCTGGAATTCCTGATTATGCTCAACGTGTCACGAGGCCATCCTCACGAAGCCGGCAACGGACGATCTGAGTTTGCTCGTCGGTATCATGCCAACACTGGACCGAAGTCGAAACTCGATGCAGTCTCTATGTACGTGGCGGGGCATCTCGCTGTCTTATGCTGCACCTTGGCTCTGGGTCTCGGCCAGAACTGGAAACGCGTGCGGCGAGTGATAATTGTAGGCCGTCAAAATCCGGGGAACTTCGTGCAAATGTCTGGCCGCAGCGGCCGTGATGGACGTCGCGGCTTAGGCATCCTCCTCGTCGAACAAAAGCGAACTAACGGAAAGAACGAGATTTCGGATTTCAAAACCCCCACAGTCATGTCAGACGATGATCGAATGGACGCTTTAGCAATTACTCCAGTTTGTCTACGTGTAGCGCTAGCAGTGGATCTCCAGTGCGTTGTCAACTGGATATCAATGACATACTTCAGTGCTGAAACTTTTGTGTCGATATACAGGCTCGGTTACATACCACTCCATGCTGATGCGACTTGCGTGTTAGAAGAGGTGGCTCGTCAGGAAAAAAATGACATGGCCTCCTGTGATTGCTCGAACTGTCGGCCAGAAGAGGCGGAGGCCCTGTGGTTAGCTCAGCCCGCGCTGACCCGCGATAATTTTGACAGTGCGCTTCAAATGGGCGAGTCCGAACTGCTCACGCTTGTTGGCGACCTACCTGACCCACCTGCACCACCGGTTTCGGAATTGCGCATCATTGCCCAGGTCTGTGGTCCAGATGACCCGATCGAGAACTCGCCATTGCTGGAAAAACTCGTGACACACTTGGAACGATCTTTCAATGCTTTCTTCTACCGCGTCTTCACCGAACCCTCTGATCTTGGCCCGCCGGACTACTTCGGACGCGATATGGCTTGGAATGTAGCCAACAATATTGACATCATCTCCAAACCCACCGACCTTGCAATAATTTTGGCTAGCGAGACTCTAACAGGACAATTCGACGTGCTCTTTGTTGCGTTCTGCGAATGGAAGAACACCTACCCAACCATTTCTGCTTTTGAAGAAGCAGCGGAACGGCGGTTAGCATTCAACCGGTCGAACACGTCTAACAAGATTCCTCAATCTTGTGAAGGTGCCGAGTTATCAAAACTGAGGGACGACGCAAGCAAGTTGGCCATTAAAATCGCTCGCGAAAAGGACGAAAGCGAGGCTGCTCGTGCGAAAGCCCTTGCAAAAGCCCAGCGCGAAAAAGACAAAACTGCGGTAGCGCTGGCCAAAGATTTTGCAAAAGCGCAGCGCGAAAAGGCTAAGGTGGAGGCAGCGCTGGCTAAAGGGCTCGCAAAAACGCAGCGCGAACAACTGAAAGCCGAGGCTGCTCTTGCTAAAGAGGTTGCAAACGCGCAGCGCGAAAAGGAAAAAGCTGAGGCTGCTCTGGCTAAAGATCTTGCGAAAGCGCAGCGCGAAAAGGAAAAAGTCGAGGCTGCTCTGGATAAAGCTGTTGCAAAAGCGCAGCAGCAGGCTCTTAAGAAGGCACCTGGAACAATTTCGAAGCGTGTGGCTGAAGAGGTCTTGGAGGGTGGCCCTACGAAGCAGAAGGTGTACATTTTCACTTTGGCATGTACCGTTCTTCGATACTGAGGCTGACTTTGGTCATCCTATCTGTTCCTTTGCGCAGGCACATATGAAACCGGCTAAACGACAGTCAAACCGTGTGACCGAGGACGTCCACGAGCGAGCTGCTTCCAATAAAAGGTGATCATTGACTTTTGGCATGTGCAGCAGTTCTATTCAATCGCTGACTTTGGTCAATCTACAATTGGACTCTCTTCATTTACCCACGATGACAACACATCGGCAGAACCCCATCGAAAGCGAGAAGACCGACCCGCAGCTCGGTCAGCCAAAATCAATTTGACCATGTTGCGCACACCCTTTCGCCAAATGTTAGCCACCTGGGGCGGAGGTCGAGCAGCCACGTCGGCGCGTAAGCTTTCTGCGGCGTATGTCAGGAATGTTTCCATTGACGCTGGGGTGATACCGTTTAAATTGGCCTGGTATATGATCTTTCGGCCAGCTTCGGACAGTATGAGCTGCATCAGTCTTCGTAACTGGTGTAATGGATAATGTCAAGGTTGTAATAGAATGTCAGACTGTATATCCATTTGGCAATGCAAATAGAAATTCACAAGCTAACCATTTGAATGTTGTTTGAAAGAGTATAAGTCAGGCGGTCAATGTCTGTCCCGCGGCCCTATCATAAGTTATGTAAGGTCGAGCGAGTGCCAGAGTAGAGTTAGATTTATCAGCCTGACAGGTATGCCTCAAGCGCAAATACTGACGTACTGTAGAATCATAGTGATGCTTGAGCCAACATATGTGTACTTCCATATACTCGTCAATGGCTAACCAATGATCATCTCTCTCGTTTGAAGGAATTAGCATTGAATGCTTGATAATTCGCGCTAAATGTTTAGGTAGATCTTGTTCCAAAAGCAGCACGAGGCGGGGGATGTGGCGCCCATAATGTGAGAGACCCGGCAACCCTTGCGCCATCACGGCCCATCTTTTCCACATCGCCATCAGGCGGCCTATATCTCCACCGCGCGAGGATGCCTGGGCCTCCACCACTGTAGCAAAATCCCGCAAACGCAAACATAGGTTATAGTGTGTATGATTGTTGCTTCCCCTGGCTGCTTCAAGGGCGGCCGCGTCAAAGTACTGAGTCCAACATGCTTGGAGTACCTTATCACAGTCCGCTGGGTTGGTCAAATCTATGCCGTCAAGGCGCTTTATAACTTCTCTAAAAGTAAGGAGAACATTAAGGAGAACATTAATGTCAGTCCTTGGCATTCTACACAAAAATTATTGATGTCTTACTGACCTGAGAACAAACACTAGGTTAGCGTTATGCACAATATGGATTGACCGCATTATTGTGTTGAAATCTTGGGAGCCCGCTGGCTTCTTGTATTCCAAACCTAAAGCAAACGCGGTTCGCCATACCCCGGTATCTTCGCTTTTATCAGAGTGGCCCCAATGCAGGGTCCATAGTGCCTTTGCAAAGTTCCAGGTCGTATGAGCGCCTCCAAATATTGAGAGAATGGACTCGTAACCTTTGACAGATTCAATTGGTGGAAATCGCTTCATCCTGAGACTTTCAACCAGCTGATTTGATCCCACATCACCCCCGGCCACCAGGAGATGTTCCGCGTAAGCCTCAGCATCCATACCTATCTGCCCCAGAATCTGCTCAATCACACGTGACACACCATCGGCTGACGAGTCCGGTGCGTCCATCATTCGTAGGAAGTGTATATTCGGTGTATGCATAGGAATCTGGTCAATTGAAGGAGGTTTCAGACTTAGTGGAGGCAAGTGGGTGGCGTCCGGAGCCCCGGGTATGTGATCTATATAATCAATAAGCGCCTTGGCCAGTTGGGATTTGATAACTAACTGCCAGTGTTTGCTTTCCGCGGGGGCCGGAGCAAATAAGTCAATGTGCACGGGAGCTCGGTCCGCTGCTGCCATTGCTTCCAGAAACACCGGGAGTCCAACTTCCTCTTTGGAGCATTCAGCCAACAGCGCTGGTTGAACTACATTGAAATATCCCCAGGTACCATGGAATAGTTGAGTCTTCCTATCAACACGGGTGTTGTGGATTTTCAAGTTGATGTCGACGTTGTCGTAACAGAGGAACGGCATGAGCTTATGATTAATTTTGAACAGATCAATCATTCTTTTTTCTTGTAGAATTCGGAAGTGATCAATTGCAAGTAAGATGACCGATCTCGAGCTCATCAGTCCCAACGCGTGAAGCCATTCGTGGACTCGACAGGAAACCCCACCGGCTACCGCCATGAGGCCATTCGCAACGGGGATCGCGTTGCTGTGTCGATTGCAAGTGACCGCAATCATGGCACATACCGCAGTGGGCACCTACAGAATTGCACCTCAGTGAGTCATTCAACATACATTATACCATGGTAGACAGGAATAACACCGCACCTTTTCAAGCCTATGAACGGCTTGACTTCTTGGAGTGGTCTTCACATAAACTAGGTTCTCCATCGACATGACGGTGGCCTCATCCATAGCCCCATCGATTCGAGACTCGCCAGTTGAACGCTCTTCAGATAATGCCGCAGTTGGCGACGGTTGCGATGGCCACATGTCAACATCATCTTCTTTGGGGTTTGTCGATTTCTTTGGCAAGCTGTGGGCGATCTTGCGGTGAATCAAGGTGTGTAAAAAGTGCATTCCACTTCGAACTAGCTCATTTCTTCGTTGTTCTGCGGCCACGCTGAAAAAGTCGGGCGTGATGGCACTGGAGCTGACATAACCTCCAGCCGGGAACTCGCCGCGTGTTACCTCCTGTTCGATCACAATTTGGGATGCCTGTCAATGGCCAACACGGTGATCTGTAGTAAGTCGCACTGTATTGACCCGATGAAATTCATTTGCCATAGTGCTAACCTCCTCTAAAATCAATTTGTACCATAAGTCTCGGCCTGCATTGGATGGCGTGGTCAGTCGGCCCAGATTTTTAAAAATCGATCGAGTCTGCCGTCCTCCTAAACCAACCTTGCTGAGACGTCGGCGGCTGACCATTTCCTCCTCAGTAGAGGACAGGAAAGTCACCATGAATTCCTTTGGTGACATCCCTAGGTTATTTATATAATCGCAAATCAAGATCGTATTCTGGACCGTCACAGGTATTGACTTGGTTTTTGCGGCTTTTGAAGCGCTTTTGAAGGACATGCCGGCGGCCGGTTGTGGACTTACAATAAAATGAAGCGTGTGATGTATATTAAACAAACCATTAATGTCATTACAGTGTGTATGAATGAATGCAACACCCCGAGTAAACTGTGTCACGCTATGTGAAGAGACCTCATACCTAGTAATGGTCCCATGTTGCAGCGTCCTAGCAGGGGTTCCAAAGAACAGTATATTTTGAATAGTCAATGATAGAGGTCTCACCAGCGCTCCGGATTATTACAAGTGTTTCACCAACAAACCCAACCGAGACCCTGGAAGCGCTAATTTAGCAGCCGTGTCAGGCCTGTGCCCATGCAAATAGTGTGAGTGGGCCACGGGAAGCCTGCCTGTTTCAAGCTGGCTCGCCGAACAGCGGAGCTCATCAGATATATCAATAGATACACCTTGTCTCATTAGAAGATACCCATTTATTCAAAACTCCCCAACAATACGTGATTGATCTGGCTTGCACACCACCTTGATATGCCCAATCCACCAAGTACAACTGTTGCTCATCGCGAAGCTTTTATCAGAATCAAGACGGCTCTCGAAGCTGAAGGCCTCAGCATTCCCGTCTTCATCGTGCTCGCCAATGATGAACACGCGACCTGGGATATCACTCTCACCTCCAAAAACGCCACACATCTTGAAAGAATCCGTAGCATATATCACTTCATCACCCACACGCACGAGATGTCGGTCATCAAGTTCCTTTTAACGCTGCTTCACCCTCAACATGATCAGCTCCGACAAGCTCGAACTGAATGGCTTTATGATGGAGATACCCATTGTGGATACGTTTTCAGCCTCCTCAAGGCAATTAAATCTGTTATTTACTCATTTGGCCACGGTAAAAGGAAGTGGGAAAATTTTATTTATGGCGAGGTATGATGTGCTCACGACCGTGTTTATATTATCATTGGCATTGAAACTAACCATTATTTCGAATCAGATGTGCGACCTAGAGATATACGCTCCACCTCCTAGTCCTGACTGTGTTCCAGGCCAGAGGCCTGACTCGCCTAATTGCCCTCCCTCCGATCTATGAGGTGAGATCCGCGCAATCAAACTACGTATGTTACTCTTGAATGACTCATTAGAAACTCTTGTACTATACTGACAATTTTCTGTCGGTTGGGGATTCCAGAGAAAAATGCATTTTTCTTAAGGGTCCTGCTAAGCAGCCTCTGCTGTTTGATCTTATGTTTTGTTGGTTCAATCAAAACCTTTTTGCTCGCGCAGCATGCGAATTTCATGTGTATCTATTTGGCCCCGTGCTTAGCCCCAAAAGAACTTTTTGAGATTTCTTTGTGCATGTTTGAGATAATGAAAAGCCGAGGGCGGCAAAACAAAGAGAGGGAGGCAGCGCTCTCTTTTGAATAAGAGCTCGTAAACAGTTTATTGAGGTGATTAGCGAGCAGAGGGTTTGCTAGATTTTTGCAAAAGACCCCGGCCAATCTCAGGCCAAAAAATCGTGCTTATGCGTAAGTCCCTCGTTTGAGCTGGTACGGCTCGAGGGACTTTGTTAAGTTTGGTGTATCATTCTTTCCAACTTATTTCCAGCATGTAGGAAGAACTCATGTATAGACCACCACCTTTCAAATTTCCCACGCATTTTCTTGCTAAACACTCTTTATATACATGAATACCTGAACACAATCATCCAAGAAATAGATTTCTATGACCACTTTTCGTGTACAATGCCACCGTACAATACATTGCCACCTTGATTACCAGCTCAGAGCTCTGGAGCACCTCATTTTTACAAACCTGGGCCAAAAAATTGATCAAAAGAAAATTGAAATTGACTAGTGTTTGGTAATCTCAAAACTTACATTCATCCTTACTAATCTATTCTTATGATGTCATACTAAAGTATTAGTAATCTGATCATATCTTGTTGACCGTATTCTTAAGATGTCTTTGGTATACATATAAAGATCAAGGCTCTCTCATGTGTACTTTGTTCATTTTCTCTTTTTCTTTACCGATTTCTATCTTCTTTGAGCAGGTTTGTCTCTATCTGTCATTAAGATCATTTTAATTTCGCTACTTGCTAACTAACACATTCCCTTAGCCATCTTTTGATTAAGAACACATTTATGCATCATCAACCTTGAGCCAATCTTTTTCTAGTTTTCCTTGTTAAATACACTGATGCATACATCCACCATTGACCTCTTAAATCATTTAACCATCTTTCAAAACTGGTCAGGTAAAGTATGAACCTCTCATTGAGAAATCATTCAAACTTCCCTTTCTTGAGATGCAAGATGATCTTATCATTCATAAACAAATGCTTAATTACATAGTCTACAATAAAACAATAAATAAAACGAACATCAAAACTAAACAGTAAAAAAGAAAAGATGATCCGATAAGTTTCTTCAAAGAAAACTCATCAACATAAAAAAGATAAGTAAATACGAAAAAACAATGCGATCAAGTCAGACGAAAAATAAATTATATAAAGAAGACAAGAAAAATCAAGAGATGTGATGAAGAAAGGTTTCTAAGTGAGATGTTTGATATTCGAATGAATATCTTCACTTTGATGAGTTTGATTCGAATTTGAAGCTTGAAGCATAATCTCATTAGAATCTTCACTATTCCGATTATTCTCATGATGATGTGATCCATAAGTTTGATTAGCAACAGGTAAGATAGGTGAAGATCGGTCTTTAGGATGAAGTCTTGGTGAATAAGGTTTATGAGCTTCTTCAGTGAATAAGGATGGGTAATACATCCGGTAACCGAACCATGCTATTAGCATTCCTAGGAGTCCTCCTACGAGCACGTCTTGCCACTGTGAAAACCCAAAAGACATGTTAGTGTTTATCATTTGGTGAGAAAAGTTGGAAGTGTTTGACTGACATGATGACGGTAATCCATTGTACGAGAAATCGAAATCAGAGCAGCTCCAAGTAAAGGACTAAGTGCTAACCAAGCTTTAAGTGTATGACCTTTCCGATCAAACAAATGAAACTTTCCCGCAAGATAAAGTGATAGATAACCAAGTCCACACCAAGCCGTACTAGCATGACCCGAAGGAAAACTCCTGAACCCATCCATCAAGAGTCTTGAATCTAATGAAGTGGTACAGATCGATTCATCACTCAAACCGATTGAAGCATTCATCACATCTGATCTAGGTTGACATCTGTCTATAAAATCGGGTCGGGGTCTGCCCACTGTGTTCTTGATGGCTGTCGTGAAGGCCCAGTTTAGAGAAAGAGAAAATGCTAGGCCTAGAAGACCGTTATGAGAATCCCAGAAAGATCGTAGTAGACCTTGACTGCAGGTGATGATTAATACTATAGGAATCAGGATAGAATAGATTGCTAAGTGGAGGATAGGTACTCGTTCGGTTTCGGCATGGGTATGACGGATTGAGGTGTCGTTTAGATCAAACTAGAGGAGCAGAATGTCAAAAAGATATCAGTAAGCAGGGTTTTGAACAAGGTCTGCATGTTGGAGCTGTTAAGCGTTTCATGATGTGGTACCTTCTGATTTTGGAAAACCTACTTGTCTATGAAAACCATTAACATCACCAGTGAAGTAAAGTCCGACGCATAATGCAATGATGATGATCCAATCTGAAAATGCAGATATAAATCTTGAGGTTAGTTAGTTATTTGGATGTTTAAGCGAGAATCAAGAAAGAAAAAGGAAGAACCTGGAAGATAACTGCGTAAAAGGTTTAAGCGTCTTTCTTTGGTAGTTTGACGAGATAAGTTTTGATGACGATGTCGAAAGAGAGCTTCTGGAAAGATACCGAATCTATCTTGAGATTTAAATTGATTTGAATTAGAACGATTTGGTTGAGGTCGAGACATTGATCAAATTCGAAGGATGTAAATTGTTGTGTTGATGGATAATTGATAAATTTGAGATTTGTATGAAATTTTAATCGAAGGGAGGTTGATGACTTTTAAAAACAGAAGATTGAATGTTGTTATTGAGAAGCTTCATCGGTAGTTAAGGCTCTGGTTGATGAATTCAATTTGTAGTCTATAACAAGTAAACTAACTCAATCAACTTTCTTCAATTCAAACTCAAAAGCAGGAGAATCAGATTGATGTTGAGCATCAGAGTCCAGACTCTGATCAAAACTTGAAGCAGTCACTCAAAACAACCTATCAATCATTCAAGTTCAATTCATTCAACTCCTTAAACCTTTCTCAACGACCGATTCTTGATCGCAAGTCAGATGATGTACTTATCATATGTAATCAGATCTTAAAGTTTGAACGGCAGTCCAGTTGTGCCGAACGAAGATGCTCATTTGATCCTACTCATAAAGGCAGTGTAGCAAGGTCGATCCGGTGACTTAAAATCGTAGAAAGGAGGAACATTTTGAGCCAAGACTTTAGCACTGCTTTGGCACACTCAACATCGCTTTGCTTCAAATCTCAACCAATGATGTTAAACTTTGAATTTTCTCTTCTCTCCTGTTACACTCTTTTTGTTTCAAGTTTCTTGGAATAGATAGACCTCAAACGGGACCTGATCGGGATCATCATTGATCATCGCGAAAGAATTGCGAGCATGCAGAGTTTGACCAAGAAAATAATCTTACCTTTGTAGGTTAAAAAATGGCTGAGGAACTTGTACTCCCCCCCTCTCATTTCTGATTTCGAGCTCTGATGATTGTGCTGGAGTCACAAGGACTATCTTGGTCAAAAGCCTAGAAGCAGGCGCGCAAGAGCTCACAAAAGAATAAATGAGTCTGTCTGTTATTGATCATGCTTCGCGCTCAACTTGTATCGATATGTGACTCAAGGTATAAAACTCGATTGGGTGTTGAGGCAGCAGTGTAAACACACAAATCCCATGTCCTTGTTTTTGTGTCTGAAAAATCTGAGCGAGCTAAGTAAAAATCGGGCAAGACAGACCTGCATACCAGCCATTGAGAATGACAGTCTCACAAAAGAGCTAAAATTTAAAATAGATCAATGATAAACCCAGAGTTGGTTTAGCAACCTTTTTAGAATCACACCGTTACATAAATCCCTCTCTCTATGGTTGTTAGCTTTAATAATGAATACCCAAGTATGAACAGGTAGAAGCTAGCTTGTCGTGTTGCAATTCGAATCTCTGTTAGATTCATCATGGGTCAGTTAGTGACAGATAAGAGTGACTTTCCTGATTTTTCAAAGAAGTTCATCTTGATTGATGAGGGAGCTACTGACCTTGGAAAGTTGGTTAGTTTGTGGACACATTATAAGCAATTTGAGATTTTTTGGCGTCTGGCTCCCAAGTGGTACTTGTGCAAAATTGTAGAGTAGCTCATGAAACGCTGAACTTTGGTTGGTTTCTCAGACTCAGAGAGATAGCTGGAGCCGGTGACACATTGCAAAAAAAGCCAACGGGTAGTCTATCATTGCATATCCAGTCGACATTCAGGAAGCATTCATTAGGATCCAATCATTGTCTTCCACTAGGCAATGATAATAATTTTAATCACAGGTTCTAATCTGCGACATACCATTGAGGAAAAGAGCCACAAACGACTTTCACTCAATGTCAAAATTAGGGCTCGTTGATAGGACGCACATAGGCGTAAAGTATTCAAAAAGTGATACACACAGCAAAAAGATGAGATTATTTCAGGAGAAAGGCAAGTGGAACACTCGGTTATGAAGCGCAGTTCCTCAAGGAAATTCTTTTGACATTACTATAGAGATGCATTAACCCGTACCAAGTGATAAATAAGGCAATCTTTCAAAACATATCCAGATGGTGGTATATATATTGTTATCCATATACACCACTAAAGGGTTGTGACGTGAATTTCACGCGGAATTTGTTTGCAGAGGGATTCCGCGTGATATTCACGTGGTCAGTAAGTGTGTCATGTACACGCGCAGTTGGCACAGCTCACAAACGTAAGTACCGACGCTCGGAACACGCAAATGTCTCATAGTGGTGGTGTGGACACTGCGTGAGCTCGTCGCGTGCTCAACTCCGCAAGTGTTCACGTGGAGGTTTCACAGGTTCAACACGCCACACTAATGGGGTAGGTACGTGGGTTACTTGGTTCACCCGCGCGCTAAAGTATGGAAAGGGAACACAATTGGAACCATTTTCATCACAATACCTCGCGATGCTTGTTGTACGGTAGGGTGAGCAGGTGCAAAAAGGTCCTTTACATCGATTAAAGAAACTCTCGGCCATCTTTGCAACAACACAGGCTTTTGATTATAGCGTTCAAACTATCTACACTGGGGTTTGATCCTCCTCCTGGAAATCCTCCTCCATACCCTGATTGCCAGACCCCCCCGACACATTACCATTACTCGAGTTCGCTGCTGCTAGCACTTGGTCCACAAAGGGTGGTGGAATTGTTCCGGAGGCTTTGATAGTCGCCCATGTTTTCTTCCCAGTAAAAGTCTCCCGGTCATAACGGGCAATTTGGTCAAAGTACCTGCAAGACAAGCAAGTCGGTCAGTTCAGGTTCCACTTGCTAGTGCGAAATTAAACTTACAAGGGCACATCACTGTCAGGTCTTGCGCGAAGATCAGCCAGGGCCTCGTCCATAAGGGTCCATTGGCAGCGCTTTTTGTTTGCAGTGTGATCGAGGTAGCTGAAAGCTGTGACATATCGCTAAAATACGGTGGACCGTATCAGTCCCATATTCCAGGTCATGAACACCAAGAAAGCTTACCATGAAGATCATCCTCTTCACCTTAGCGCGCCCCAAATGGGCCAATGCATCATCGTCTTTCAAAGCTTTTACTGCGGGAAAAAACATTCGGGCAACCTGAGGAATTGATAGTCAGAAAGGTTTACAAAAGTTAATTCTCAAGACATCGACTTTACCTGCAGTACAATCGATTTCGAAGCCGGTACCTTGAGTACACTTCCCTCAGCAACACTCAGGATGTTGGTGAGAAGCTTGATTGAAGAAAATCGAATTGATCAGCAGCCTGGTCACATTGGCTTTCAATGTAATCAGTATCAAACTAGAGAATACAGTCACTTACCGCCGCGCGTACCTTACTACGCTGGTTCTTCAAAGTGTCCTTGATGAATAAGTACATCGCGGTGCCCGGAACACAACCCTCGCCTGCAACGTAATCACAAGGGCCATGATCATCTATATACTCAGGCTTGAGACCTTGGAGATAATTCTTTGAGAATTCGGATCAGTTAGTGACTTTTGAACGAAAGTGGAATCAATATGTGAGTGACAGCCTTACTTACAAATGTGAGAATCTCTAGACTTTGTACTATAGTGGTGTGATCTCCAGCGACCGTCTTGCTGTAAGCCTGAAGGTCAGCTCGAAAGATGAATTCGGTCACCTGCGCTTTAAAATCGTCCTGTTAGGGTTTCACAGAAGAAAAATTGAAGTCGATTCTTAGGATGATGCAATGGAAGTGGATAACAAAGAGAGATGTAAATAAATACCACTCACTCGAATGACTTTTCCCGATACCCACTTTGACCCAGATGAAACTTTTGATTCTTGACATAAAAAGACCAGGTAGGAAAGCATACCTAAATACTCTTCACCGGGCAGTGTGTTCTGCCCGATGAAGAATATGTGGATTTAGTTTACGCAATCAAATGAGAGAAGAGGGTGGGTACTTACATCGTACATCTTCTGCAATACCTCTTGATTCTCCTTTGTGAGTTTCAGAAGATCAGCATATTTCTTCACACTGGCGCGGCTTGAGGAAGGGCGAGACGGGGCAGCAGAGGCAGGCGTGTTTCGTGGCAGAGGCGGACGGAACAGTGTAGCCGGAGCGGTCTGGGGTGAGTCATTTGGCCCGGAGATCGACATCGCGCTAGATGCTGTTAGGCGAAACAAGGGATTTACAACAACGAGGATAGAGGTAAGAATGTTGATAACTGATAAAGAGCAACAAAACCACTTACGTCTTAATGAGGTTTCGTTGGGTGGTCGGCCACCGCTATCATCATGATCATCGACGTGCATGTCTTCTCCAAAGAGATCATCCCAATCGCTCATTAGTCACAATCTTCTTTGTTCAACTGTGTAAGAAAAACGGAAAGAGAAATATGATCAAGATCAGGACGAAAGGAAGTGTATGCAATAAAATGGAAATGATTTGAAAAGGTGAATTCGTCTCCTACATGTCCACTCTGGCAGAAACAAAAATTTTAAGATCAGACTCTCATCAAGGGTTCTGGATCAAAAGAAGGAAGGTATTTCTTACAGATGATAAAAAGAAATCAATTATCGATCAAAGATCTTGTCCAAAGAGTTTTGTTCAATTTGAAATAAGTTAATTGATTGTTAAAAATTGAAAGTTGATTGAATAAAGTTGAAAACGGATTTGATTGCCTGCGGAAAGTTCTTGAGAGAAAGAGACAAGAACCTGGCTTTCGATCGTGGTTTTTGTGAAAGGAGCCAAATATTAAATCCCTTGACCAAATGAGTTTCGATGGTGAGCAATGCAAGAATTTTTCGAAAGGAATGTGATGGATGACACATTTGTCACGTACCTGATCAACGTTCCACACTTCTCGCTCGCCTCCTGCCTCCCCCTAAGGTGCTCTGTGGAATGTGGCCCTAAGAAACCCACCCAAATTCGAAGTTTTGGAATCCATGCATTTCCAAAGTGCCAGATTCCGATCAAGTTCATGTAGAAGGAGACTTCCTCACCAGTGATTGCCAGATTCAACGTGTGGAGATCCGTTTGAATGGTGTTGGCGCAGGGAGTTGTTGAAGTTGATGGTTTGGAAGGGAAAGATTGAACGAGATCGGACTTGCTGGGTTGAACGATTGACGCGAGCCAGGGGTGGTTTTTTGGAAGGTGTGAAAGTCTTAAACAGTGTGGGTGACATGTCACCCGCATCAAAATATTACTGCCTTTGAGTGCGTTCGATATCATTCAGATGGCAACAAGCTCAGTGCTTGTTCTCTTTCCTTACACAAGAAAAAAAGTGAAGAGATGAAAGAGCAAATGTGTGTCTTGGATGTTGAAGAACCAAACACCCCTCCTAGCATGCTCCGGCAAGCTAGACGTTTCTCAAACCCCTCGTCAAACAACGAAACAATGGATACAATTGATGTGCCGCTTCATGTAAGTGCCCCAAAGACCTTTGATTTCATTCACTCCTGATTGCTGATCAGGAGCCACCAGCTTTTGATTAAGATTCTGGCAACTCGATTCTTTTTGGAGGCCAAAAAAACAACTTACGCTCCTCTCAATGACCAAGGAACTCTGATGCCCAGTGTTGAGTGGACAATAATGGTGAGTGTCATGTCATGAATAAACTTTCCAGGCGCTGTACTGCGATACCCACAGGTTTCTTTACACTCGGCAGGCTCAGCTGTGGCGGCTAGCAAGGAACAAATGGTTCGAGGCCACCTTTCCAGTTGGATTTGATATCACCAATCGCAAGCTATCATTGGAGTTATTCACCAAAGTAAAAAGGTTGACTCCAACGATCAGAACGAAGTTTCGAAGATTGGTTAGTGATTTTCCTTGGTAGACAGCGAATCAAACAGTAATATGATATGTCCCTGCAGGTTCTCCTGAATATTGCTTTCCCAAACGCGAAAAATCCAGCTATTCCATGTCTCCAAGTACTGTTGCTCAAGGTGGGTCAGGATATAATTTGGAAGAGTTTTTTGAAGTCCCTTGTTTTTACGCACGTTCTTCTGGTCCAAATAGATCAAAAACCATCCATTTGGCAGATATTACTCCATGAAAGAAGACGACATCAATCGTATAGCATTGATTGTGAGTGCTATTTCTTTTGTATGTGATTTGTTGAATAATGCTGATGGAAGCTCGTCTTGCCCAAAAGCGCTTGATCGGGACGGATTTGGTATGTGGTGCAGACTCAACTGACACTTCGATAGATCAATTATGGCCACTTGTGGATTCAAAGATCCAGTGGATCACGACCAACCTTCCGAATCGAAATCAAATCAGGCAAGTCATTGTCACAAATAAGCGTGCTTTTATCAATCATTAACCTTTTCTCGGGGTAGGTATCATGAAGCCATCCGTGAGATAGATCGGCGTCTATTTGACAACGTGCGCTCCATTGCCCAGGTCGACAAAGAGGATATGGCACTTCTCCAAATTTTCAGGGCATGGGAGCCAGTCCCTATTTGTACCGACTCCCCAAGTGTGATTAACACTGGGGTTTTTTCATTTGTATATACGCACTCCATCAAAAAACCTACAGTATGTGTCCTTTAAAAAAGGCAATTCAAAATGGGCTTTATCATTGAACTTCGGCGTGAAAGTCAATGATAACAATGCTTATAATGGGAGTATAATCATTTTACGAACAGACTTGTAATCACCCTAGGTTTCTTGATTGACCGCAAAAAGTAGAAACATGTTGTCAAGTATACACCATAAATTAGACCGCAATTTCCCCCAACTGATCTTCATCTTCTGGCAAAAGATCATCAATAGGATTGTTTCCAAGACCTTTTGGCGGACATCTCTCCAACCACGCCGAAAGGCCTTTGTTGACGGAGTCTTCCCATTGACCTGGGGTGACTTCGGCCCACACATGGTCAGTCACGCTTCGGTGAAACTCTGACGAGTAGTGAGCCCCTGCATTGATGATGAACGAGTTGAAAGTCTGGTGAGTTACTTCAGGTCTCTTATTCTGTGCGGCAGTGCGTTCAATGCGGAAAGATCTAGTTTTTGTGATGGCACATTTTGCGTCGTGGCAGTTGTGCTGCACATTGAGTACACATGATATATTCTGTGTTTCAAGCACGTCAGTTTGAAATCAATATAAGTAAGAACTTGAGATAGACATACATTGGTGTCAATCCAAGCATGCTGATTAGTTTCTTTGACTTCTCTCATACCGTAAAATGGGTGTAGTCCTGCGGACAACTTTATTTTCTTCACTTGAATTAAAATCACATTAGATGTGACCTGGTGCCAAATTTCAGTCACACGTCCGATCTTGATGGGTGATGTTGCCTTGCGGTCAAAATCAATCTGTTTGTCCGCATTCAACTGTGTGTCAAAAAGGGATTCTTCAAATCCTAATACAGGATTGAGTATGAGTGCAATTACCAATACAAAGGTCCCGCTGACCACTTTCCGCCCGTCTTCTAGTACAGCCTGAAGACCTTTTCTCCACTGCGCATCCGGCCATCGGCTACACAGTTCGTTGGGTGGCTTGTCATCATCAACCCTGGACTTGTTTGTTTTTGAGTCTGAGCCAAAAATTGGGTCAGTGATGTTCTCAAGTACATAAGTACAATAGCATATGCACACTCACATGTTACCTTCACTTTGTCTTGTGGTGTGGGTGAAATAGGTAGGTGCAGACCTAGCGAATGGCGAATCTCTTTTTCTTTGAAGAGGTCCCGGAACAATTTTGAAGCAGTTGTCCGTATCCTAAGTTTTTTATCAAAGAAAGAACCCACCGAAATGAGCATGCGTGCCAGTCTCTCGTTGTTGAACCTGTTAGATATGTCTTTGCCAGGGGCGTGGTGATTGGATTTTACAGATGCCACCCGAGTCGGACCGTTGTGAGCCTCCATTTTGTCGGTGAGAAAAAGACTTGGTGGTCCAAAGCGGTCAACTGATTGATGTAGGTGGGTAAGCATGTGGAATTTTGGTTTGTTTGTCCATTGGGCGGTCAGAGCAACAAGTCGGTTCAAGAATTGAGCCACAACAATCTTGAGATCGGAAACATATTGTTGCTTGTTGAAGATGTGGGTTTGAAATATGTATGATGCCAAATGGACCAAAGCAATCCAACAGTGTCGATAGTCATCAGGAAGAAATTCAAATAAAACAAATGGAGCAGCCTGCAAGACCACACGGAAGTCTTTTCCAAGGAGGCTGTTTGCATAATGAACCATATTACGCGGCTGGATGGGTGCACAATTCAAGCCTTCAATTCCAAATGATTGCCACCGGCCAGCAATCGTGATCAGTTCAGTCGGGGATAATTTTGAGATCACGTCACGATACATATATTTAGTAACTCCCAGTAGAACAACATGTAGAGATTCAACTGGGGTGTCCACATGACCATCAAACCCTGGAGAAGATGTGTAAGCCAAAACAAACTGAAGATATTCAATAGTTAGAGAGCACACACCAGTCAAACGTAGAAATGGATTGAACATATGTTCGCCAAATTTATCCTCCAAACTTTGACAGTGACGAATGATGTCCTGCTGGGACATTTGATCTTCTTTTGATTTGTGCTTGTTTGAGCGGTAGAGCTGCTGAGCTTCTTTTGCAAACGGTAGATTTAAAGAGTCACGAGTTCCATATAATTTTGAAAGATCATCAAACTGTTTAATGCTTTTTGGGTTTCGTGTCAACTCCCACAAATGCTTGGTCTGTTCTCGTGTGCGCGCCCAGTTGCGTATTGGTCGAGAGGCCTAGAGCCGCATTAGAAAGTTAGAACATTCACACAAAGGTTGTTCAAGAAAAAATCTCACGGGGTTCCAATCTTGATCAATTCCAACAAACTGCTGAACATATGTGTCCGTTTGCTTATCAGCTCGGGATTCGACTGTCAAGTTGCATATCCGGCAAGGTGATAAAGTTCCAGAGGGGTTCGTGGTATTTGTAATCTCAGCGTGCATAGGAGAGTCACCCATGTGGCATAGGATAAACGGTAAAACAAGCACATCTTGCTGTATGCTACAATCGTAAGCTGAAAACCCCGTCAAAGCGGCTTGACAAGTGCACAAAATTTGTCTCATCAAATTACAAAGTCAAGAAGGACACATTGGGGTGATAAATGAAACTAAGGATGCACTTCAATTCATCCACTATCTGGTCGCCTTGCTCCAAAGCACTTGCAATGTTTGATGTGCACAGCGAGTGAATGTGATACTCCTGATTTGTGAATTTTGGTATCAAGCCGCCCAAGGAGAAGTAGAATGACATATGTTTATTCCATTTTTTTGAGATATTACCTGAAGTATCGTCAGAGTACAGAACTATTGGTACACTTTGAATGAGCATGTTCTTTGCTTTAGATCGCCAAGGATTTGGGAGATCCACAACTCTCACACCTTTCTCCGAGCGCTCTATAAGAGGAGATTTTGTTCAGCTTAATGTGATCAGCTAAGGAAAGACCAAAGCACAATTATTGTTTGCAAACTCACGCAGTAAGCGAGTGTTCAGCAATTCTGACCATTTCTGACCATTCCACAATTCTATTTGCAGGAATGATGTTGCGAATGTTTGGACGTTTACATCCAAAAATATATCCGAGTCAAATCTTGGCTTTGCAGGAATCAAGAAATCACAAGTCCCTTGAACCACCTCTAACTTCAAGCACTTTGCACGGATAGCCAACTCATCTTTATAAAAAAAAATTGGAACAACCACACGCGAGTCTTCCAGCTGGGTGGGTTCATATATGTAAAAGTGTTCCCCTTCTACATTAACCATGGGTACTCGAAGACTTGGAGGCAGGTCTTCACGCCACTTCTTTGATTGTGAATAACGGTCAACCGTGACCCCTTCGTCTTTTTCAGGGAAAAATTCTATATGAGGGCCAACTTCTGGGTTACTCAGCTCCTAGTAATTCAAAACCAAATTAGTTAGATCCACAATAAGCGGATTTAAAAACAAGAAACAGGCTCACTTGTGATATGATATCACAAACTGAGAGTGTGAAACATGGGTTCCCAAGCGGGCTTATGCTTTCCAACACCCGCAGGCCAAGGCGATCCTTGAGGTCGGTGCGAACATTCTTGATGTGGCCTGGAATTGGTAGACTTTAGTATTATACTTGGTCATCAAATCGAGATAGCCAAATTGTTGTACTGACCCAGATCTGGCAGATCCACTTCAAGAATTCTCTTCAAAATAGAGCGGATGCGGTTGTACTCTGCGGTAGACATTAAGTTTCGCCCGGTGCCCAACATCAATAGAGCAGCAGCGTGCTGGAGTTCAAACAGAAGTGTATTGTGCAAAGTCAGCACTTATCAAGTCCAACAACCACAACAGGCGGACAGGCGAAAAAATCCACCTCTGCCTTTCGTAAAGGGTACCACGGAAGCCATGTGTCTGTGGCAGCCGGTTCGGATTGAAGCTCAACCGTTGGCCGTGAATCGCTTTCGGCATCCGAACTGTTGTCAAGAAAGTCTTCTAGGTCCAGACTGGACCTAGATCGAGAATGGTTAAATCCAAAGTCGATCGGATGCGAGGGATCATATAATGATGCCAGCTCATCAGAGCTTTCAGCCAGGCCATCTTCAAAGATATCCATGTCATTATCTTGGATATCCGCTGGCGTATTTTCCTCCTCAGGAAACATCGAACCTGACGATGTAAAAGTGTTCGCAAGGGCGGTTCGAGAGCCTAAACCCTGAGGTGCCGCGGCGGGCTCAGACGCAGAGACTCTTTCCAGCTCGACTCGTACTTGGTCAATATGAGTTTTTAATTTGCTGTGTTTGATTTTGTCTTTGAAGGTTCGTGCGGTACATAATTTACATGTCCACTGTCCCTCGTTTGGACCAGAAGTTGTTTGCACAAAGTCTAACGCACAGAGTAATCAGAAATTTGGATCGATCATGATCAAAACAATCGAATTGATACACATGTGACCGAGAGTGAAGGAAGAAAACCTCACATTCATCTGAGGTTGCTTGGGCCGACAATACAAAGCGCATGGTGGAGTATCTGATTGTGAGTGGTATCAAGACGATTGTGCAGAGTTTACTGAATATCAGATATGATCACGAAGAGTTTCTTTTCGAGATGGCAGTCTGCGCGACAGTGAAGATATCTTCGCCGTTTGGAGACTGAACGTGTCTTCTGACACGTTCGATATGATATCTCCGTATGCTTCTCATGCATCGGAGATCCTTTTGAAGGGCATGGGGATCGTCTGATAACTATCTTGGGGACGTGATAATTATGGCAAGATCATGTCTCTCGGAAGCGTGTTTGGGTTTCATAGCGGTTGCGTGGGGTCCGCGGCTATTAGCCAGGAGCTTTGATTACGGAGACGACACATCTCAGCTCCGCGTGGTGACAATGGAGCGGCCTCAAATGCCGTGGACTATCGGTGGAGCTCGCGAGATTGAGACGATGCGATGTTTGCATGTAACTTAGACGAGACAATGTTCGTGCAGGGGTCGGGTTTCTAAAAACCCCTGACTACACGTCAATTTGCCCAAAAACCCTTTAGCGGTGTAGGAAACCAAGACACTCAAAAATGAAAAAACGCCAACCGAAGAGGCCAAGAATATAATAACCTAAAAAGAGGGGACGTAGAAGAAGAAGGAACGTTAGTGATCTGACATGAAGATGATATAAAGTTCAAGATCAAAAAAAACAGATAATAACATACTTTTAGATTACGAAAAATGAGACTGTCCATTTCTAATAACATCAATCAAAACCCATATGATAAAGGAGAAACCATATCACTAAATCCATACAATAAACCAAGTATAAGAACCTGATAACAGGGGACGTAAAAGAAGAAGGAACGTCAGTAACCTGACATGAAGATAATAGGAGGTTCAAGATCAAAAGAAAAACAAGGAAATAATCACATACCTTTAGATTACAAAATTGAGACTGCCCATTCCGAATAACATCCATCAAAACCCATGAGATAAACTAGAACCCATATCACTAAATTCAAACAATAAACCAAGTATAAGAACCTGATAACAGGGGACGTAAAAGAAGAAGGAACGTCAGTGACCTGACTTGAAGATAATATAAAGTTCACGAGGAAAATAAAAACAAGGAAATAATAACATACCTTTAGATTACAAAAAATGAGACTTTTCATTCCAAATAACATCAATCAAAACCCGTATGATAAACCAGAAACCACATCACTGAAGAACTCCTGCTCCAAAACCTTTTCTATACAATCCAATCTCTCACTAGGGTCCTTCTTCAATAACAAACAAACAAGTGAACAGAACTGAGGAGAAACAGATGATGTAAACTCGACGTCCGCATTTCTAATTTGATCATCTAGTCCGTCTACAGTGTCTGTCAGAATACAAAGGATATGTTAGCTACTGCAAGACTCAAATGATGAAGAAGAGTTTGAGGAATAAATAACATACCTGACATAAATGGTTGTTTGTTCATCACAATCTCGTACAAAATAATTCCAAGACCCCACCAATCAATCGCTGTTGTATAAGATCCTCCATTGATGACTTCCGGTGCACGTGCATAAGGTGTTCCACAGTGACCAATAGCTAATCCAGACTGAGTTCTCGTAGCAAGTCCAAAGTCCGCCAGTTTGATTCGGTTATCAGAAGTGAGAAGAACGTTGTCAGGTTTAAGATCGCGATGAATAATGTTGTTTCGATGAAGGTATCCGATTGCTCTAGCTAAATCCATAATATAAATCTTGGCTTCTTTTTCTGAAATAGGAATTTTCTGTCTAAGATCTCCACCAGCTGCTAATTCGAAAATGAGATGATAATTTGAATCTGTACGATAGTGTTCATAAAATCTAATGATTGAAGGATGATGAAGATCTTGAAGTAAATTAATCTCATTCATAATCATTTCATCTTGAAGACCGTAAGTTTTGTGAACGCGTAACATGACTTTGATAGCATAAAGATCTTGATCTTGCTTTGATTCAGCCTTGTAAACCGAAGCAAACCCCCCAGAACCAAGTAAATTTAAAATAACATAGTTTTGAGTGACTAGAGTTCCAGCGTTTGAAGACGTGTCTTGAAGATCTTGATAAGCGGTATATGATACTGATGGAGGGGTATTATAGACACCAAAACTAACACAAGAATCGATACTCATGATGTATGGAGATGGTGTTGAGTAGATAAGACTATGTGATAGAGAGAAAAGGTGATTGGATCGGAATAATTGGGGGAAAGGAGTTGTAGAGGGATATAGGGAACGCGAATGGTGACTGGACGATATCGAGAAGTCGTGGTCACGAGAATTGCTGATCCTTCAGGAGGATCAGCTTGAAAATACAGTCAGAAATGCGCGAAGTACACATTAAATAAATGTACAAAATGTACAAGCATTATTGATCATAGCCGTGTTTCTAATTTACTCAGTTAATGTTGAAAGCGACCCGGGAGGCGTCACCGTCAGTTATTTGTCAATTTACATTTTCTAGAAATGCTGATAGATATATGAATGCTTCCCTATGGTTTTTACATCTTGTTTTCTTTCTGAACACGCATCGAAGACGTGCCCATTTTGATGCCCTAGCGCCACATTAGACATGATATTGATTGGTGCTTCCAATGATGAACACCTAAATGAGCTGGCATGGTTTTGGTAGCGTTCGCGATCACCGAAGCGTCTTGGCGCATCCCACCCAAACTGGACAAAAACCTATCCTTTCAATGCATTCGGATCTGCGTTCAAAGCCCTTCTTTATTTCTATAAAACCTCCTCACAATGATCATGACATCTTTTTCTGAGGGAGTCTCAAATATTTACGAAAGTACGTATTTTCAATTGAAAAACTGATCATCAGCCTTTCTGTGGCTGATAAATGATACCTTCATAGGACATTATCTGAAACAAGAACGGCTAGAGAGGTCGTTCTGGTACGTCACCATCGTTGATATTTGACACAGAAACTATCCACGTCAAGAATCCATACTCTTCAATTATCTCTTGGGGACGTGAGGTGGATGCCCTCCGTGGAACGCGAACCTCCGGCGTCTGATCTGACTCAGCCATGAATCAACGATTTCAGCATTCCCTTGAGGTCCAGCTTTCTGCGGTCTCAAGCTCGCGTTATCAATGAATACCTCGGTCCATTTCTTCGCGCACGTGACATAAAATAGCCAATGAACTCTGTATTATCCCCTTCAGATTAGCAACCTCGTAACTCTCTTGAATCATCAAACTCTCGGATCACTGGTTCAATTCACTGAGATTTCGGACATGGTATGGATCAATGCAAAGCAGATGCACGTATTCTCATTTTAGTCAAGATCTGCCTAGTGTCTAATGCTCTGGAACCTATATCACTGCAATGAAAGCAACAAATATACATCCAGATTATCAGTTAAAACCACAGTCATAAAAAATCCGACGATCAATCATCCCGCCGAAACAAATGATACAAGAGACTCCTTGTTAATTACTACTACTCGCAAAGCCTAGAATAATAAATACAATAGAGTGGGAGAGCGACAACAAGGAAGCAAATTTGAAAGAAGCCGAATGTGGATAGCAAATCCTCCTTTGAACACCGCACTTATTCAACTATCTTAAGGCTGATAGAAGATATTATCATAAAACACGATCTGATTAGCATCTTTGCATTAAAATGTTTGCTCAGCGCTTCCATAGTCCATGAAAGCCTCCATCAACGACGTGTCCGGCGATACGCTCATAACACTGCTCCGCCCATGGAAGTTGCTGTACATGATGATTGTAAAGTCTTGATGAGGGGGCATAAAATGTTTACGAGAGTGAATTGTTCAGCAAAATGTAATTGCCAGCCTGACTTGGGCTGGTAAAGCATACCTTCACAAAGCATGATCTGAAAAACACGTAATATTAAGAAGGGGGCTGTATTTGCAGGTCTTGATAAATATCTTTTGTTAGACCTGTTTGCGCCAAAACCGGATGCTTATCGGCCATCTCCTTAGAATCTTGACCTTGATGTCCTCGATGAACTATGGTGCTTTGGGGTCTGATCCAACTGAGCTCTTGGTCAAGTGTTTTTACAAGCCTTTCAGGCTCAGCTTATGCTGGTTCAAGGTACAAGTCATTTCGAATTTCAGCGTTCTTGGTTCAGTTCTCAGCGCATGTGAAGTTTATACTTATATCACTGTCTTGTTGTGTTTCCTATCACTTTCGAATCATCAAATCTGATCAAACTCGCCGTACCTGTTCAGTTCAGTAAGATTTTGGACATGTCATGGGGTCTGTGAAGCAAAGGCACGACTATGCATCTCACGCCGAGTCAAGAGCTGGACGGTGTCTGATGTTCCAGAGCCAAAATCAGACTACCAACATGAAAGTAACAAAGAAGATTCACCATTATCTCTAATTAGCATTTTCAAAAACATGTTTTATCGCACAAACGAATGCCCAAATCCTCGCGTCAAGAAAAATGATACAAATTATGAATTCAAAAGGCCTGGTAATAACGACTCTTTAAGAAGTCAAAAAAACAAATGCAAGGAAAAATCACAAACGGCAAGCAAACTTCAAAAAAGGTTGCAGCAGATTTGAAATGAAGCTGATTGTCCAGTCACTTTGAAGTCCGAATTTCAAAGCCACATTTGAGATAAAATCCTCTCTTCCTGGTCTCCTGCCGATCACCGACGTTGTGGTCTTATCTCGGTTTGGTAGGGCCTTGATGACGCGATTTGGGGCGGAATCAAGCGATTTTTTAGCGCGACATTCAACGCTGCCTCACAGGTTTTCTCCATCAGAGCAAGGAATTCTAGGCAACCTCAATAGGCTTGATCGGTGTTCGATATCGAGGTATTTCTTGACTTGTATTTGTAAATTCAGCTGATACAATTCAAGTGCCTCGTTGTCCAAAGGGCTGGCTTCCAAGCGAATCTTGGTTGAATCGTTGGTGTGCACCATCTTTGATCGATATCGCAGCATATCTTCAAGCACAGTGGTGGCTGTATTTCCAGCTACATAAGTGATAAATGAGAAATTGAATCTCGAGTCTCTAGTCCATGAACATAGCTAGCGTCTAGTACTTCTAGAAAAAGCTTTAGATTCTTGTTCTCAATGCTTTGATCCGGGTGTAACCAAAGCTAAAGAGCGGAAGACTGCTCGAGAAAATCTAGATGTTTGATTGAAACGGGTCTCGAGATCCTGAGTCCATCTGATAAGCCCATCGATCCCTGCGAGCGTCCACTTCTTGTGGGATTCAGCTGGGATTAATGTCAAAAAGGTATCATATGAGCATGATGTCAAATATCTGAACGAGAAATACTTGGTGATGATAAGGATCGAATTGTTCTGCGGACCGATGTCGTTTTTCGTTCGAGTTCGAAAATCAGGGCTCGTCGATTTCTCAAGTTGAATCAAACCTAACTCCCCCTGTATAAAAAAACGTTAACGTCACTATAGCCATGTTGACATTCTCCAGAAGACCCTCCTGATATTCATCTGGTCGCAATTGGCTTTGGTATTGTCTAACTAATCAGAGTCAGCTGATATGGGTCTACATACCACAGCTTTGATCAAGGGGTACAATGAACGACGGCTCGTGAGTTGACAATTCACCCCATCTCTTCCTATAGGTGCGTAACATTCCGGAACAGGAAGGGACTTTCTTGTGCCACACACACAAACCAATTTTGTTCTTGTGGTGGGCACGCTCAGCGCGCAAAAATACACCAAGAAAGGATCCGCAACGATGTTTACAAGCCCTGGCTACGAACTCAACCCTGAGCTCGTAGGCAGGGAACCTTCATGTCGAAGTATTTCATTCCTTGATGATCAATTCCGTGATTGAAGAGAATAACATGCTTATTGAGATTGCGAACAGAGAGCAGTGTGACTCTATATAAACACACAGTCAATCAACTCTCTTGCTTGCATTCCATTATCATCTTTCACTGCCCCTTGCTTCTTTCGTTTGTAGCTTTTTCCAAGACTGAGTCTTTCTACTTTCACTATCACCTTCATAGCATCACATACACAGTTTTTCTTTGCACTCTCACGACAAGTTCTTCTTTTTCAAGCTTTCTGCTACCTGGTTTTCCATACATCCATTCTTCGATCATGACTCGTTCGTACAAGATGCACTTTGTTTTCGCCGCCGTGCTCCTTCACTTTTTGGGAGCTGGACAAGCTCAACTCGCTGGAACCAACACCCCGGAGACCGGTCCAGCACTTTCCGTCCAAACCTGCACCAAGGGTGGTGGTTGCAAGAAGACCTCCTCCAAGGTCACCCTTGATGCCAACTGGAGATGGCTTCACGCAGCCAATGGTACCAACAACTGTTACACCGGTCAAACTTGGGACAAAACGCTCTGTAGCGACCCTGAAAAATGTGCCACCAGCTGTGCTCTAGATGGAGCTGATTATCCCGGCACTTACGGTATCACTTCCACTGGCGACGCCCTCAAAATGAAATTCATCACTCATGGCCCTTATTCAGTCAACGTCGGCTCACGAGTTTACTTGATGGCCGGAGATGACAAGTACCAGATGTTCAAGCTCAAGAATCAAGAGTTCACTTTCGACGTCGACGTCAGCAATCTGCCCTGCGGCCTGAACGGAGCCCTTTACTTTGCTGAGATGGCCGAGGATGGTGGTATGAAAGAGTTCCCCAGCAACAAGGCTGGTGCAAAATATGGTACAGGCTATTGCGATGCTCAGTGTCCTCATGACGTAAAGTTTGTCGATGGAAAGGTAAGCTCTCACTCTTCATCCTCGATTCTTCATTCTTCATCTTTGTCCCGTCACCCTAACCAAGATTTCCTTTCCGCCAACGCAGGCCAATCTTGTAGATTGGAAACCCTCCGCGACTGACATCAACTCCGGAACTGGAAGCGTCGGCTCCTGTTGTTACGAGATGGACATCTGGGAAGCCAACATGGCCGCTCAAGCTTTCACCGCCCACACTTGCAAAGGTCTCACCGGTCCCAAGAGCTGCACAGGCGCAGCATGTGGGGACAGTCCAGCCAACAGATACGGAGGTATCTGTGACAAGGATGGATGTGATTATGCCACCTATCGACTCGGAAATCATGACTTCTACGGTCCCAAGAAAACTGTCGATACCACTAAGAAATTCACGATCGTCACCCAATTCATCACCTCTGACGGAACGGCAAACGGCGATCTGACTGAAATTCGTCGTCTTTACGTCCAAGACGGTCGTGTGATCAAGAACGTCCATAGTAGATTCCCCGGATTAAGACAATTTGACTCGATCAGCGACAAGTATTGTGCGGCTGAGAAGAAACTTTTCGACGACAAGAACGACTTCGCTGACAAAGGTGGGCTCAAAGCCATGGGAGCTGCAATGGAAAGAGGAATGGTGTTGGTCATGAGTCTTTGGGGTAAGTCTTTACTCTTGAATTTCGACTTACTTGGTTCTGACGATGATTCTCAATTTTTGTTATTTCCTCACAAAGATGATCACACCGCAAACCTGCTTTGGCTTCAGTCTAGATATCCTGTCAACAAGAAAGCCTTCCCTGGTGTGGCCCGTGGTGATTGCGATCCTGCTTCCGGTGAGCCCAAGACGGTCGAAGCTGCACACCCTGATGCATCGGTTGAGTACTCCAACATCAGGTTTGGGGACATCGGGTCTACCTATGGCGCGGCTGCTGGTTCCGAGTGATGATGGACTTTGAGCTGCCAAGATTTTTCCCTGACCTCTGGCCTGCCCTCTCGAGCTGTCATCCTTCTTTTTTACTCCACATGTACCTTCATTTAGTACACTTCTTCCAACACAGTCTTTCAGTTCATTGTAGCTTACCCACAACTGCTGTCGATCACTTGACGAAATAAAAAACAGTCGTTACCATCATATCTACTACTTTTTGCCTGCACCTAAAAAGGTAACTTGAGCATCGCCAATACATAGTGAGTTCTGAGAATTTCACATAGCCACATCATGTTCACGAATCACAGGTCATCATTTTGATCAAACATGAACATGTTTGTGATCATCGCATTTATCACTTTGACATCTGCCAACGTCTACCGTCTGGTATGAAGCTAAATCTTAATGTGATCGTCAGTCCATCAACATGCCAGCAATCTTGATCCCTGAGTAAACAAGTGAAATCTCGTTCCAAAGGCTCATTTTGGTGCTCTCGGGAATGCTCTTTTGGTATTCTGATGGATTGTTGATGACACCTGCCCCAAATCCATACAACCCAATGGTACCTTCCCATAAGAGAATTTCGTTAGTAGAAGCTTTCATTTAATGATACTACACTGATGTGGCGTCACTAATAACCATTGCGCTGGAAAGCAAAGCTAAGTAAAAGCCTGCCAACTAGTTTCCATCCCACTCCGTTATGTCTGCGGTTTCGTATGTATGTAGATGCCATATCCAAAATTCACCTTCCAGGTTGTCTGCGCAATGAGAAAATGGTTCTATGTAGGGGCTGTGGCGTCTGGCCATCGCACCCAGATCAGTTACAGTTTCAATCTGTAAACAACTATAACTACATAAATCTCATCATCACCGCTAATCGTCTAAGTCACGAATACCAACTCAAGATTCTGGGTTCCTCTGAAGAGATCTTAGCCACCGAGACTGCCATAACCACGAGGCATTTGGTAAGATTGAACGCGAAGAAATTGAACAATGCGTGTCCACCCTCCGCTTATCTGGCGTAACTAACCAAGACGTGATATCATTGACTCTCGAAACAACTTTGATGGCTGTGACCATAAATACTCCTTCATCGTTCGCGTTTTCTTTCGCCTTACCTTGTGTCTATCTCTTACTTTTCAAATAGTTAACCAACCTTTGATTCACTTTTCTAAACTCATCACGCTGTAGCGTATTTTCAAACCACTTTACAATCAATCTACTTTACCTTTTACCTTTACATTTTTCTTTCCTTCGCTAGTTCGAAGTATTTTTCTTGTCATCGTTTCGCGTTAAACCACCCCACTAGTTACCACCATGAATTCCGTACTTGCCGCTGTTTTTGTCTATCTCGCTCTCGCTAGCTCTGCCCATGGTCAACTTGTCGGAACTCAGACCCCTGAAAAACCTCCACCACTCTCGATCTCTAGCTGTACCAAAGGCGCTGGATGTACTGAGAAGGTTCGCAGTGTCACTCTTGATGCTAATTGGCGTTGGTTCCATGCTGCCAATGGCACTCAAAACTGTTATAAAGGTCAAGACTGGGATCCGACGCTTTGTAAAACCGGCGCGGAATGTACTCAGAATTGTGCATTGGATGGAGCTGATTATTCTGGAACCTACGGTATCACTTCCACCGGCTCTGAACTCACTCTTAAATTCATCACGCAAGGTCCTTACTCTACCAACGTCGGATCTCGAGTCTATCTACTAGACACTGATGGTACTTATGGCATGTTCAAGCTCAAGAATCAAGAGTTCTCTTTCGACGTCGACGTTTCGAACTTGCCATGTGGTCTGAATGGTGCACTCTACTTTACCGAAATGCCGGCAGATGGTGGGATGAAGAAGTTTCCATCCAACAAGGCTGGATCGAAATACGGTACTGGTTATTGTGATGCTCAATGTCCTCATGACATCAAGTTCATTGACGGAAAGGTTTGTGGTCTTTTTCTTCGTGTCTTCGTCTTTTTATCTTCAGCCGATCTCTATATGTACCGGAGGGGTTTTCTATATCATCATACCTTTTCGCTGATCATCATCCTTGTGTCTTTCTCAAATCAGGCCAACTTAGATAACTGGACCCCATCTAAGACCGACAAAAACACTGGCTTTGGCGCAGTCGGCTCGTGCTGTACCGAGATGGACGTCTGGGAAGCCAACAGTATCAGTCAAGCTTTTACTCCTCACACTTGCAAGGGTGATGGACCAACAAGTTGCACAGGTAAAGACTGTGGTGATAATCCCGACAACCGATACGGTGGTATCTGTGATAAGGATGGATGTGATTTTGCATCCTATCGACTTGGTGATCGCGACTTTTACGGACCTAAGAAAACTGTCGATTCTACCAAGAAATTCACCGTCGTCACTCAATTTATCACTAGTGATGGAACTGCCAAGGGAGAGCTCTCGGAGATCCGTCGATTTTACATTCAGGATGGTAAAGTCATTCAGAACAGTAAGACCAAGCTTCCAGGTCTCAAGAAGGAATTTGACTCTATCACCGGCGAGTTCTGTAAGGCCTACAAGGGTATCTTTGGTGACAAAGATGATTTCACGCTTAAGGGTGGGATGAAGACAATGAGTGACAGTATGGATCGAGGAATGGTCTTGGTTATGAGTATCTGGGGTACGTTTCATTTTCATTTGCGCTTCTTTTTCTCTCATCTCGATCTGCTCTTCCCAATAACTAAGTGTGAATTAATTCTATTCGACTTCGTATAAAGATGATCAAATGGCATCCATGGAATGGCTCGACGCCAGCTACCCCCCAGGAAAGAATGAGAGCACTCCAGGTATCGCTCGTGGTACTTGTAATGGTACTTCCGGTGACCCTCAATTCGTACAAGCCAACTCCCCGAACGCCTCTGTTCAGTTTTCAAACATTCGAATCGGTGACATCGGATCGACAAACGCTACGTCCAACTCCTCGGCTGGCGGTGACTCTTCACAAGGAACGCAGAACATGCAAAACATGCAGAACATGCCGACCACTCGTCTTCGTTTCTGATTGCTTTTAAATCATAAGTTAGTCTCACCTTCTTTCCATTCATCATCATCTGAAATGTTCCCTTCTATGTTGGATGAGAGGCTGACCTAGTGATCTACTGCTTCACAGAACGTCGACTCGAATGGATTCTAGGGCTCTGGTGATATGTGTGCGCTGATCTTAGATGTCATTTATACTTTTACCTATAAAGTAGCCACTATGCCTATAATTAAAATCAAAGTATGACTTTTTTCCGCGCTCTTTGCCTTTGTGCCGAATTTTTTTTGACTGAGAAAAAGCAAATTCTAAGTCAAAAGTCGACTGGATCTCATTTATCCTGTCATCAACTTTGCGTCCATCTCCTGATTTTTGATCTCGTGAACCCAAACTTTATTTCCTTCCTCATCCCGCGTTTCAGAATTTTATCAACACTCGCAACCCGAATGCTTGAA
>NW_006768813.1:318154-322505 GCF_000204055.1 Melampsora larici-populina 98AG31
TTTGAGTTGAGCTTCATGAAGACCTCAATAGAAGCCTGTTGGTTTCATCACGATTAAGTTATAGACGATTGAACATTAACATCTAACTGTCAATTGAGGAATTTTATAACCAATTCACCTCACACTTGCCTCTTCCTAATTATCATCTCGTGCCGTACACGAAGAAAACATCGTCACTTTCTTTCCTTAATCGATTCTCATCTACAAATAATTCTTTTCTCCATGTGAATTTCTTGTTTGCCTGTCGTGCTTTAAATTGACCATCCATTTTCTCTCCAAACCCAAAACGTTCCATACCTTCTTCACTTTCTTCTAACATATTGCTCAAGTTTTATTTCGTATCATTAGTCTGACCTAGCTCTCGAACATTATCAAATTCCACTTTGTGAATCTTGTTAAGAAATCACCATGACTCATGTGCGAATAATGTTTAATATAAATCATACATCTTTCAAACTTCTTCATACCAAATGTATCTCCACATAGGTATTCTCTTTGAGTAATACACCATTCCTTTTACATTCTTGCAGGAATTAACAAACGATTTGTTTTACATACTCAGGAAAAAACAATTGATGAGAGGGCAGAGGCTGATTAGCAAAGACTTACAAAAAATACATGAATGACCTTCAACTCATAAGTCATCATATAGATCTAAAAAAACAGGAAAGATAGGTTATGATGTTTTGTTGAAACAAGAGCAAAATGCTCTCGAGGAAATCATTACCTAACCCAAGACCGACCCTCATATGGTTTTCATGATTCTGTTTCCTCAGCAACATGGTCTCCTCACAAGTATTAAAAACAAAGAAAAGCCCTACTGACGAGTGATTCTTCAACCGGTCAAAGTTTGATGGTATACATTCTAAATCTGTAATTCAAACCTTTGTTCTTAGATGTATATAGTGAAGTAAATGACATTCAAGAACATCAAAATTTGAAACTTACCAGATGTTTTGTTGAAACAAGGGAAAAATGCTCTCGAGGAAGTCATTACCTCTAAGCTAAGACCGACCCTCATACGGTTGATTATAATTCTGTTTCCTCAGCAACATGCTATCCTCACAAGTATTAATAACAAAAAAAAGCCCTGCTGACGAGTGATTCTTCAACTGATCAAAGTTTGATGTTGTCAATTCTATATCTATAATTCAAACCGTTGTTAGTAGTAAGTTTGACGACCCCATTTCTCGTTGTTGGTAACTGGTTATTAACACAGTGGAATGGGGAAAGTTGGATATGTACATGTGGTCCTGTAACTAACAATTCGGGGCTTTTTTCACTTTAACTAATCTTTGATTACAGGATGATGTCATCCTGTTGACCATTTCAAATCCAACTTTTCCCATTCTCATCACCATCGTCAAAGTTTATTCATCATCGCTTTTATAGTTATATCTTCAAGTTCCATTTGAAACAAGTTTTTTCGACCCACCCTCCCAGTTCCCGAGTTCAGGTAGTTATTTTGTAGTTAGGTTGTGTAAAGGGTTACTTATTTTCTCTTTAAAAAAAGAAGTATCATCAGTTTACGATCTATGTTTAGTATGGTTATATTTCTTTTTATTCATCAAGTTTAGTTATTTATGGTATTATGTGTTGTGTTTATTTAAGATCAGGAGCGTATTGTGTTTTAGTATTTGTATGCCGCTAGCCACCCCGTAGGGCGTGTATGTTGTTATTCTTCAAGTAATATTATCCCCCTTGGCTCAGGCCTTGGGATTCACACCAAAAGTCTGTTTCATCTTGGTATGTTCATACCAGATAAGTAGTAAGTTTGACCACCCCATTTCATGATATTCAAGAACATCAAAATTTGAAACTTACCAGATGTTTTGTTGAAACAAGAGAAAACTGCTCTCGAGGAAATCATTACAGCTGTTTGCAGAAAAAATGCCATCATCCAGTTTTTTATTTTTTTTATTTTTTTAAGTTGCACTAAAAATTATCAACACAGATTCTACACAAGAGCAGCTGTACGTCATGATGTGCTAATTGTTAAAGATTGTACAGAGTCTCCTCACCAAAGGTTGAGAAAGCTTGTGCATTTCAGATACAAAGGCAGCATTACTTGTGATCTTTCACAAACTTCACACCCTCGAAAAAATTGAGTACAGCCTAGTACAGCTCTTATTGTAGAATCTACGTTGGTGATTTTTAGTGCAACTTAAAAAAAATAAAAAAAATAAAAGAGGGCGACGGCATTTTTTATGCAAACAGCTGTACCTAAGATCGACCCTCATATGGTTGATTATACTTCTGTTTCCTCAGCAACATAGTCTCCTCACAAACCTATTAATAACAAAGAAAAGTCCTGCTGACCAGTAATCCTTCAACTGATCAAAGTAGGATGATGTACATTCTATATCTATAATCCAAACTGTTGTTCTTAGATGTATATAGTGAAGTAAATGATATTCAAGAACATCAAAATTTGAAACTTACCAGATGTTTTGTTGAAACAAGAGCAAATTGCTCTCGAGGAAGTCATTACCTAAGACCGACCCTCATATGGTTTATAGTAATTCCGTTTCCTCAGCAACATAGTCTCCTCACAAACTATTAATAACAAAAAAAAGCCCTGCTGACCAGTGATTCTTCAAATGATCAAAGTAGGATGATGTACATTCTAAATCTGTAATCCAAACCGTTTTTCTTAGATGTGTATAGTGAAGTAAATGATATTCAAGAACATCAAAATTTGAAACTTACCAGATGTTTTGTTGAAACAAGGGAAAAATGCTCTCGAGGAAATCATTACCTAAGACCGACCCTCATATGGTTTATAGTAATTCTGTTTCCTCAGCAACATGCTATCCTCACAAACCTATTAATAACAAAGAAAAGCCCTACTGACCAGTGATTCTCCAAATGATCAAATCTTGATGGTATACATTCTAAATCTGTAATCCAAACCTTTGTTCTTAGATGTATATAGTGAAGTAAATGATATTCAAGAACATCAAAATTTGAAACTTACCAGATGTTTTCTTGAAACAAGGGAAAATGCTCTGAGTCTCAAGGAAGTCATTGAGGGCCCGTTCGGACACCGCGAGCAGATACTATCTGGCGAAATTTCACACCAAAAGTGTTACATAGCGCCAGATAGTATCTGGGTCCAAACTCCACCAGATATTCGAAATCTGATTGGCGTTCGGTTCAAATATCTGAGGTCAGTATCTGATCATCAAGATCGAGATATTAGGGACTGGGCGAAGCGCTGCAAAAATCCAATTCAACCGTAGTTGAAATACTATCGCAAGCAATCCAGCCCCTGTTGAATCAATATCAAAATTCCCTATTTTTATTAGTCAACTTCATGAGACTAAAAAAAATAGGGTGGCGCATAGCCGGTTGCCATCATCTGATGGGCTCTCCAATCCAAAACTTCCTACTCCTCAGCCAAAAGCCTTAGGCTGACCGCATCAGGATTGCCTGATATACCTTTCACAGATAAGGCTGTGGCCCTGAGCTCTCCGGTGGTGGTGCCCACGGGGGAGCCCGAAAAGGAAGTTTGTACCTTTGGGTTGGGGTCCTCATGAAGAACCCCTTGCGAGATAGACGTTGGAACATCCTATAGAAGTTGAGCAAGCAATCGGGTCTGTGGGAATATGGCCTTGGGAATGAACCCGGACTCAGCTTTGTCATCCCAATGAGATTTTGAACGGGGCACTTGGACATGCGAAAGGTCAGTGATATGTTCCTCCTGTTTAAATCTCTTCGGACAACTTCCTTGCTATACTTGCGCTAATTCAGGTGGCAAAATCCTGTGCTCGTCCGAACTTCGCCCAGTCCCTATTGATCCATATTGAGATACAGCCAATTGGCTGTATCTCGAGCCAATATGTCGATGTGCCCCTCCCTCAACCCCCATCTAACCATCACTTCTTTCTCCTTTTCTCATTACCCACGCACTCTTTTTCCGTTTTGATCCTCACACCTTTGCTTAGCCATCCTGATTCCTCGCAGCGAAGCAGTTCTTCAATCAACTTGTTTTCTGCTGTCTTCATGTCTTTCTTTTTGTTTTTTGTTTCTTGTTTGCTTCTGTTCTTTGTTTTTGTTTTGTTTCTTTTCTTTTCTTTTTGTTCTTTCCTTTCTTCTGTTCCTTTTCCTTTTCGTTTTTGTTTTTTGTTTCTATTCGCTTTGTCTCTTTTCTTTCTTTTTGTTTTTTGTTCGTTTCTTTATGTTAAATCTTCAAATCTGTTATCACTTTTGAAATCGATTGTTCAATTTGAACCATTTTGGTGCAATGTCAACACAAGAAGGAAAGTTTAGGATGCAAATGATGAAGGTCTGGATGACCGTTTCAAAAGATTGAGGCAAATGAAAATGCATGCAAGTTGATATGGCCGTT